>NC_142933.1:35251813-35499313 GCF_046866305.1 Octopus bimaculoides | reverse complement strand
CCTGAAAGGATGAAAGGCAAAGTTGGTCAAGACATTTAATATTAAGACCAGTAAAATCAAATAACAACAAAGCTAAACTCACATTCACTTTATCTCCCTGTTCTTCATCAAGATCAATGTAAGTACCACCTTTAATTGGTTGCAGCTCACTATCTTTGGAGTTTCTAGATGTGGTAGCTAGTGTGAAAATAGAACATCAATATATTTTTAATTAGTGGTAAATCATTCAAAAGTTCTGCATAAAATAACAATATATTTCTCTCAAACTATTTTAAATATGCTAGAAAAACCAACCCAAAATATATTGTTAAATATATTTTTTAAAATGTCTGACATACTACATACACACAATCTCTCTCTCTCTCTCCTTTTTCACACACACACAAAGAGTCAAGCAAGAGAACCTAAGTAATGTCAACTCACTCTGCTTTGATATGGAAACTTCTTGGATATTGGGCTCAGGGGTTGGATCATCCATATCTTTTGTTAAATCATCAGTTTCATCTTCGCGAGAAGGTTTCTTTTTACCAGAGGTCACTGCTTGTCCACGATTGCTGTAAAAATAACATTAAAATTGAAAAACTCTGAAATACTGATGTCAATACTAACTATCCAACAACTTCAAATATTAAACTCGACCAAGTAAATTACCTCTTTTTACGTCTCTTTTCAATGACCGGGGAAGGAGAACGTTTCCTCTTGCCCTTTTTGTCACCCCTTTTGTCCCTACGCTCAGAGTCCATGCTAGGATTAATCTGATGGAAAAAAACAAAAAATAACAAATGTAAATAAAATTTATAAATCAGAAAGATAGGAAAAGAAAGCCAAATTGAATGTAGCCTTTCTAACATGTAGAAATACAAGCCAAAAAAGGAGCTTCTCTACACAGCTGCTTAAATTTGCAGCAAAGTCTTTCTCAGACCACTTCTGTCTTTAAAGAGAATATATTCGATAATATAGTCTGGGTTATACTATATCAGTGAAAAAATAGACAGAATCATTATGGTTGAAATGCCTTTGAACAAGAGTCTGCTCTTTTCTTCATGCTTAACATTTTAAAAAAATTTTAGTTATGCTTCTTAGATACTACCAACACAGATATAGGCATGGCTGTTTGTTTACGAATTTTGCATCCCAAAAATCTGGTTAATCTAGATAGATAATCGAGTAACGTGCAAAATTCTTCTATATCTAAAATGTTATTACTGAATATTAGTTAATAACTCATTTCTTATGATGATGTTTAAACAAAATTTAAATAATTTTATATTTTGTTGTAGCTATTTGTAATCAGATTCACTTTGATACAAAAATTATGCAATAGATTTGGTTAAGAACCTTTTGTTAAATTGCATTCCAAAAATTACATTAATGTGTCAATGAATAATAAAGTGAGAGGTTTTTCATGAAACTAGTCTAAATTCAAGATTATTTTAGAATGTAACTGAAACACAGAAAGAGGAAATTTCAATTAGAAATATAGTAACGAAAGGCTTAAACAAAACATAATCCCTATTCTTGACATACAAGATGAATATTTTGATCAGTTAATACCCAAAGAATAAAGCTGTCATCATTTTGATGTTTATTTTCCATGCTGACATGGGTAAAACAGGGTAGTTGATAATAGTTCTTACATGATGAACAATTCAACACTAATGGTTTTCAAATATTTTTATGAAGAGAAAGAAATACATCATATTTGTATTCTATATATCTTTATAAGTTAAATGTATCTAGTATATTCCACATATCTTTATGCAGAGACAGAAATATAGTGATGTGTACATACAATAATGAAAAAACAGAAAAGGAACAAAGTTTAACAAATAAGGTATTAGCTTAATGCTTTAATGTTGTGGACATTGCTCCAAATATCTTTATAAGTAGAAATTTATCATTGGCTCCATATAGCTTTATGAAGGGGTAGAAATATATCTTGTGTGCTCCACATATTAACTTACATCATCCACAGTGAGTTTTACAATGTTGCGACGTCTTGACTTCCTAGTGTTGCTACCCTCCATCTAGAAAAAAAAAAGACATTTATTTACCACAATACAATATGTACTTCCTTAATATTTTTCTCAACAAAAAAATATAAAATATTTGAAAGTAGTCATGTCATAGCAAAGTAAAACAAGAAAAATAAGATATTATTTGAAAAGGAAAGCAAACTCCATAATTTATTGATACATTATAGGTATCAATATAAAACATTCATTTTCTTTTTCAAAATATGAAAAAATGCAGCATGTGAAAGACATCAATCTTCTTACCTCATCTTCATTCAGATAATCTTCTTCATTCATCCACTCATTGAATTCTTCAAGATCAAGAAGCCAGCGTGCATTAATCTAAAAGACAAATAGATATAAATAATTTCCTAAAATCAGTATTAGGTCAAACATAGAAATGGAAACACTGAAATCATTAACAGAATGTCAATAGATACAGACTACATTATCAAAAACAGCTTTGATGGTATATAAAGTATTCAATATATCTCAAACCAATAGTTCAGTGTAGAAACTGAACTAATACTGCTTTTATTAGTAGATTAGTCAGGTTAGGAATGATAGTATGCATGATCAACCTATGAGGTTGTGGGGATAATCATGATCATTGCAGCAGAAATCATTTCAAGATATTGAGTTGCCCTCAAACAAGAGACCTAGTCTAAATGTTTGGAAAAGAGTGTTGTATACTATTGCCACCTAAAAGCCAAACTGTCATTTTAAATAGCATGATAGATTTATATTTACCACCAAATTTCATGTGATGACATAAATCAAACTAGCTGAAGCTGTGATAGAAGAGACCCAATGTGTCTTGTAGTGGGACTGAATCTAGAATTACGACTGCAAAACAAACTTCTTCCCTGCACAGCAATACTGGCATCCATATAAGTATGAGAGATTTCAAAACATATTTTGCAATAAGCAAAATTTATTGTTCAATTTAAAAATCAAACTAAATTTCATAATTAAAACAGCTGAATAATTGTCAATAGTGTGAATCTCATATTCCTCAGCATCATCATTTTAGTCCACATTCCATGCTGACATGGGTTGAACATTCATCACAGTTTCAGTTAGCTTTTGTTCAGAGTCACTGCCTTTGCTTCTCCATTCTCATTTTTGTATGGTTTTTATACCCTCCTAACACCAACCAGTTTACAGAGTATAATGGATGCATTTTTTTTTTGAGGCACAAACACTAGAAAAGTTGTCATGTCCTCAATAAGAAAAGACTAAGGGTCTTCCTGATTAAACCGGGTCACAAGAACCCCTACTATTTCCATTCATTCAACCACCACTTCACAAAATGAACTAGTTGCACTTTATTGTGACACCTGAACTTGTGGAATTGCTTTATACCAAAATCGTCACTGCTCAATGTTGTCTATGTTTGCTCATGACAACATGACTATTAATGAGTAGAAGAGAGGGTGATTCCACAACAGACTGAGGTAAAAAAAAAAAAAAGGGGGGCGAAATGGAGAAAGAGAAATACTTCCATTCAATGCACATGTGTGAGAGAGAGAGGGGGGGGAGAGGGAGGGAGTGAGAGAGAGAGAGAGAGAGAGAGAGAGAGAGAAAGAGAGAGAGTGTGTGTGTGTGTGAAAAAGATGGAATAAGGGAGAAATAAAAAATAAGAAACAGAAAAATATAAGCACATACAACTTTACATGTATACATGCAATCTCAGGCCACAGATACTTACTTCCCAAGGACCGCTTGGACAATAGGGAGCTTCGGGGTCTTGTTCAATGTTGACTTCAGTCACCCAGGTATCATAGCTATAGAATATAAATTAGAAGAATGTTTCAAATAACACGATGTGATGAATAGCAGGAGATATGTGCATTTTATACACACTTGATGATATAGCCAAATGGTAAAGAAGTTAACTTCACAATTACAAGTAGGTTCAATCCTAATGCAAGGCATCTTACACAAGTGCTTTTTACCATAACTCAAAATTGATTCACATCTAATGTACCAATACTAGTAGTTTTTATAACTTACCTATCAGGGTAAAACCACCAGTGAACTATACAATGGCGATCTCTCTTCATTACTGGCCGGAACCACTCATCTGCAATTAAATATAGAATGTTTTGAAATAAAAATTGACGTTGAAAATGAATACTAAACAAGAATTATTTGTAGGATAAACAAGTCAGAAATAGTAATAGAAAACTAATATTTTTTATGAACAAAGTAGAAATGACTATATTTAACATCTTTTATGTACAGTGATTAAATAGATAGCATACTCTCACAGAGGTCACACAAGAGAACTTTTAACTCTGATGACAATCACTTCCTCTCTATATACAAAAGCTGGGCTAAATGGAGTGGCAACTCCACTGGCTTTGAACATAGAGATAAATCAGATATGGTGGAGTTGAAAGATGATGATGGTATACAAAACAGCAACTATTTCTAACCTTTGTTTTGATTTTTGTTTATTTGGACCCAAAATAATAGAAATCTATTGACAAGGAATTAATACTGATATGGAAGAATTTAAGACAAAAAACTAGAAAAAGACATATTCTAACTCACCATCCAAACCTGTATGGCCAGATAATGGATGTACAATGTGGGTGGCATCTTCAGGGTTATCACTTATAGCTCCTTGGTGCCTTTTGATAATGTCTTTCAATTTAGGTATAAGGCATTTATCAACCTCAGGTCGGATATATATGATGGGTAAAATCAGGCACTTATTCTGTACAAGTGATTTCTCAATTTGCATAAACATTTCAACATTTCTGTCAACGCGAGATGGTGACTGAAAGTCGAAGCGTCTCCTAAAAAGATAAAATATAATAAAACATTACATTGCATAGCAAACTTGTGTTTTACTGGGTTAAGGCAAAGAGAAATATTCAGACAGAACTATAATTCCAAATACAATGTAGACAATTATGAATTAACTACTAATATTTTAATATCAATGATATGAGATTTTATAAGCGCCAGTTTCAGATAATAAATAAAAACACTGACATGATCCATGTAATTCATATGGTGACTAGCCTCCATATGAAGTGGCTTCATCACTGGTCCTGTTTCTCTTTTCTGCCTCAAATGGAAGCCTATAATCTCTGCTAATCATTATCATAGTAGAAGTATCTAATAGTACACAATAGTACACGATACTGAAGTACCCAGCATACAACATTGAAACATCTAGTAACATATAATATCAAACTTATGGAAGACATTCAGATATTCTGGGAGATATTAAAGTTGCAAGTAAATTAAGTGGTGGAAGAGTGTAGTGAAATATCAATGACATAGCAGGGTACTTGGTGAAAAATAATGATGAGTAGCTGGTTAACTTCTTAAACAATAATTTAAAATAGCAATACACTTTAGTAACAAAATAATTCTGCAAAACAACTACTCCTTGGCAGCCTATCCCAAGAAAACTGCTCTTTGACAGTCAATCACAAACCAGTCATAAGATATCTTGTATTGTATTCTTTTTTGAAAACATTATCTGATAGAGATCTCAATAAGCTGGGTAGAGTGGATTTATCTATCCACTGTATGCAACTATTTTTTTTTTTTTTTTCAATCACACTGAAATTTTCATTCACAGAAATATCATAAACTAAATCTGTGCCTGCACATTCACTATTAAAAGTGTGTGTTTTTAACTGTATATGTATCTGCTCCTCTTGCACATACACACTTCTCTTTCCTACTGATATAATAAGGAACAAAATTCTCCTGTTTTGAAGGTTTCTGAGGACCATAAACATACTGGAAATTACTTTAGGTAAAAAGGCCTGTGCCTAAATATACATAACTTAAAGCATTTTAAAAACACAATGTACTGTTTTCATTAAAATCTAGGAACTGACTTTGAAGTTTAGTATAATAAATATTATTATTATTATTATTATTATTATTATTCCAGAAATTTTATTATCACAATATTATAAGTAAAACTGTGAGCTTTATAAAGATGTCCTTGTTTTCTATCATTATATAACAGTATTTCAAGACTTTTCTTCCTTGTTGTCCTATATAAAGTAACATAAAGTCTTTTACTCCTTCCCACTCTCAATTACTCTTTCTGTTTGCTGTAACTGTTAACTGTAATAAACACCTCATATTTCAACTCAATTTCCTTTTACTTCTCCAACTGTCACTCATTCATTATCTATTCGCTATTTGATAGCTTCCTACACTACTAATTATTATTATTATTATTTTATTAAGGCAGTGAAGTAGCAGAAGTATTAGCATGATGAACAAAATACTTAGTGCCAGTCAAGTACTGGGTTGATGTAAATGACTCCTGCTCCCCTCAAAAACTGCTGGCCCAGTACTAAAATTTGAAATCGTTATCATTACTACTACTACTGGCACCTGTGGAATTTCACATCCCATTTTGTGACACAGTATCTGTCATAAACATCTCCCCACTCCATAATAATATCCTGTCATTTCCATTTTAATTTTTTGATTAATTTCTAGGATATCTGGTCTATTCTCTTCAACTGAGTTTTCTCATTCTGGCTTCTGCAAAATATACTTAACATTCTTCATATTTTGCCTTCTTTCTTGATAAACAATTCTTACTCTTTGCCTACGAGCTTCAGCATTGTCATTCATCATGGCACCTAACACCATATCTTGCATTAATTTCATTTCTTTCCATATTCCTAGTTCTCTTCTTTTTATTCCTAATTCTTATGTCTTCTCTTTGCCTTTTCCCAAATCTTTCCCTGTATCTTCTCTGCCTCTCTCAATTCAATTCTCACTGTCATGCTCTATGATCAATGTCCACTGTAACACAAAAAATTCTGTTTCAGTAATAAAATAATTTAAGAAGCACTGAATATTGTATAGTTGGTAACACTCGTATCCAGAATATACTGTTAAACATCTTTTATGAAGAAAATCAGGAACACAGTTATTAGTACACAGATAGTTGGAAATATCCAGGACATACATTATACACATTTTATGAAGTAAGTAAAACACAGTCATTTCTATCTAAATAATAGAATAGATAGATGTTTAATCTTCACAACAATGACTTGCTCTAAGACAGGCATTACATCATTAGGTAAAAAGCAAGAGAGAGAGAAAGTCAAACAAACACTACTGGTACATGCACACTTACATATAAATGCTAATAGTGTGCACACATACACACATGCTCTCCACACACAGCTAATAGTCATGTGTGAGTGTGTGAGTGCATAAGCTAGTAGCATTCATTTGAATCTCTCTTGCTTTCTATTACACACACATACTTTTACCATCTCCTTGCCACAGTGTGGCAGATATTTTACACAACAAAAATCTATTGTTAACATTTCACTTTAATAGAACACACACACACACTCACACACAGTATAAATGCTAAGATAGTGAACAAATGCAAAAAGTAGTAATATGATATTTACCATCCTTGGTCACTTTTATATTTGTAAACAGCAGCAAAGATATGACACAGAGACCCACCTGGTTTAAAGTCAAGGAAACATTTCATCTGGAAAAAAAAGAGGAAATAAATATATATATATATATATATATATATATATATATACACACACACACATGCACTCACACATATATATCATCATCATTATTTTATGCATGCTTTCTATGCTGGGATAGATTTTATGGATTTCTATGGCTGGAAACCCTTCCAAATACCAACCATTTTACAGAGTATACTGGGTGATTTTTTCATGGCACCAGCACTACAGAGGTTGCCTTGCTATCAGCAAGACTAAAAAGCCCTCTCAATCTCTGTGCTGTCCTTCTATGATTGAATTAACAATCACTTAAAGAGTTCTGAATGCTTCTTGCAGCACCAACACTGTTATGTTTTGCAAAGCAAAAGAGAGCACTCTGTGATGAAAGAAACAGATTTATTGTAAAAGGATGGATACAGAGAGAATAAAAGAAAGAAGAGTGTAAAGTGAGACGAGAGGGGAAGGGGGAAACTAATCTCACAGGTTAGCGTGAAGAAGAAGGGGAGGGAACAGGAACAAAATAGGTTGAGTTAAATTAGGTAAGCCTAGTGAAGGGATTGGCCAGTCACACACTAACATATGTGCTGTAGTCTACAGTACTCAGTACATTCTGTAAAGTGGTGGTTGGCAACTGTACAGAGACAATATAATGTCCAGAGGACTCTTGAATCTTTTCAATGACACGACAACCTATCTAGTTCTAGTGTCACAATGCATACCATACACTCTGTAACATGGTTGTCATTAAGAAGTGCATCCAGCAATAGAAACCACACCAAAATGGAACATATGAGTAAAATAAGATCCTTGACTTGTGTAGGACTAGTAACTCAAATAAGTACTTGCTTAGACCATAATGACTTGTCCACTTTCCAAGAAGTGAACACAAAATGATGTAACTTAGTCATGGAAAATATCTAAGAACTGTTCTATAAAAATTAGTCAACTTCTAGTGAAGCAATGAGGTAGACTATATGATTGCTAGGAATAGCAGTCAACTCTCTTTCAAACTGCACCCTAATGGCCTTTAATAAAAGTAGTAAGCTATATTAGATAATAAATATTGGAATAAAAGCTGGCTCATGGTTGGAATGTCTTTGATCATAGGTCTACTCAATTAGGGGAGACCTAGGGCTACACAACTTATTTCTAGAAAATAACAATAAAACAGAATGCAAAATTTCTGACACCAGAATGATGTTAAGTATAAAATGATTTCCCATTAATATCGTCGTGTCAAGCAACTGCAACCATAAAACAGTAGTAGTTGTTGTTGTCATTTCAATACTTAAATCAATTGTTGAAAGTTAAGAAGATTTATTAAGTTCCTGATGAAGAACACCAACAGACAGTAACATAAAAATGTCTCCTCTTACTATGAAAACCACAAGAAACTGTTATCACCATATATTGCACTGAGATAAAAATTCTATTCTTTATTTGACAGTCACACAACAAATTGATGACCACAAGGCTGCAGAAAACAGAAGTTTGCTCCATTTAATTAGGTGTAGATACACCTTATGTTGCCAAGGTAATTATCATTATCCCAGAATAAAATCAGAGAAACAGGGTAATGTGGAGACATCTATACTAATAAAAGTGAACTTCTGTGCACCTGTCGACATAGCTTCCTGGCTTACAGACTCATCCCCCTGGAGTCTACTCCCACAAACAGCACATATTTGGAATAAGGATAACCCTGAGAGTGCTTCTATGCTACTCTGATCTACTGGCCTGCAGCACAAATTCAGACCACTTTACAAAACCCTTAATTCTAACACCCAGCAAAATGCAAGTTAAGAAGTATAACACTATTTAATATACTTTCTATTTAGTATATTTATTACCCTCTCTGATTTTACCCTTCATCCTTCTGTCGATTTAAATCATCTATCACTCTATTTGCTTTCAACCATACACTCCCTACACTTTTGCTACAAATCATATACGATACAATGTTTAAAATCAGGTAACGAACCTTACACTTTGTTCTTCCCCATCTTTCTTCAAATTTATCACTTTAATATTACACTCCTTTTCCGTCTTCTTTCTTTCATTCTCTCTACTTTTTTCTTCCTTTATTATTTGTACATATTTATTTATTCAGTAGTACCCATACCTAAATCTTTTTCTATTTCAAAAAGAACTTCTCTTGCTTAATAATTAGAATAAATAAGTAAAAAAAATATTTACAGGAAGTTTAGTGAGAGCTGGATTAACTTCTTGTTTACCAAATGCATCTTCTTGGAACTGCAGCAGCTGTATGACCAAATTGGAGAGATTCTTATTTGTTGGAGGATCTGCTTGAATAGACTGAAATAGAAAAGAATTTCATCAATCATGTGGATATTAAAAAAAAGGTATAATATAATTCCTAGCATTAGCAGCAGACTGTGTTTTCTGGAGAGGTAGAGTCAATTAAATCAAACCAAGTTTCATACTCTATTTTTTTGGAAAAATAGAAAGGTAAACTTGACCATAGTGGGATTTCAAGTCAAAACATATCTCCTAAGTAAATACTACAAGGCATTTTGTTTGATGGAGCTTGGTGCAGCCTCCTGGCTCACCAGTCCCCAGTCAAACCCATGCCAGCATGGAAAATGGACGTTAAATGATGATGATGATGATAAAAAGTACTATACACAGAAATTAGACATTTTGATCTAAACTTCCTTCTGTAAAAATAGTGACTCAACTTAGCAAATTAAACAGAATTTATAACAGACAAAGCAGAAACATTGGCATAATGAGTCACTGTTACTTTACTTGCTTAAGGCAGTCCATCTTGACAGATAATGACGTTGTCTTTGATCCTTAGGGGTTGTCTTGATGGCATTGGCAGGCCCTCTTGTGGCTGAAAAGGCCGATTCTGGAGGTACATGTTCGATTACACCGAGAGCAGCGAAGAGGGCTCTGACGAAGATGAGCTCATCTGGGATTTTGCTGACATTCCTTGAGCTGTCTCCGCTTTCCTTCGCGAAGTCTAGTCCACACATCCTCAAAATGCTGCAAACCAGTTTTGACCATACCCCTCCAAGTAGTATGGTCTGCGGCCACTGTTTCAAGTTCAACAGGGGGGATGTTGCAGAGCTTCAGGGATTTCATCAGATGATCTTTATATCACTTCTTTGGACCTCTGTGTGGTCAGTTACCCTCTGCTAACTCCCCCCAAAAGGACAATCTTGGGTATACGGTTTTCTGGCATCCTGATAACATGCCCCACCCAGTGCAGTTGCCATTCGAGGATCATGCATTCGATGCTGGTCAATTTCGCTCGTCTCAAGATCTGTGTATGTGGGATCTTGTCCTTCCAGGTCAGATGAAGAATGGACTGGAGACAGCGGATATGAAAGGATTCGAAGAGTTTGACATGACAATGATAAAGTGTCCAGGTTTCTGAGGCATACAGGAGCATGGAAACCACAACAGCACGATAAACCTCGATTTTCATGGAGAGATTCAGATCACGATTAAGGAAGACCCTATCCTTGAGACATCCAAAAGCGGAAGAGATGTGATTCTGAATTTCATGGTTAATTACCCCATTGCTTGAGATGATGCTACCCAAATAGGTGAATTTCACGGGGTTCTTTAGCTGGTTGTCTTGGATCAAAAGAGTCACAGGGGATGAACTATTTTTGGAGCGTTGAAGGATCTCTATTTTCTTGGTGTTGACCTGGAGTCCAGCCCAATGATAGGCGTTGCACAAAACAGCTAGGTTCTGCTGAAGGCTGGCTGATTCGTGGGCGAGAGCTTCACAGTCAATGGCATACTGTAATTCAAAGAGAGTGGTGAACTGAGTCATTGTTAGTGATTTTAGTCTCCTCAAGTTGAAGAGACTGCCATTGTGGCAATATCGAATTGTGATGCCATCTTCAGGGTTGAGGTTGTAAGGTCACAACCACAAGGAACACATTGAAGAGGACAGGGACACGGCCTTGAATGTTGAAGTAGTCAGACTGATCACCACCCAATGTCACACGTGCTTGCATGCCTTCAAGGAACTGGCATAGCATGGCAAGAAGCTTAGGAGGGCATCAATACCTCTGCAGAACATTCCATAGTAGTGGGCAGCTAATAGTATCAAAAGCCTCAGTTAGGTCAATAAAGTCAAATGAGGCACCACGCTGTTACTTTCAGTACTTCTCTAAAAGGAGGCAGGAGACAAAGATCATGTCGATAGTGCTACGGTTAGCTCTAAAACCGCATTGAGAAGTCGAGAGAGTAGGATGCGTACCAAGACCTTTCCTGCAACATCCAGGAGTGAAATACCTCTGCTGTTGTTGCAGTTTAAGCAATCTCCCTTCTTCTTGAAGATGGTGATTATGTCTGCGTGTTTCTAGCGTTGAGGGATCAAGACACTTTTCCAACAGTAGAGGATAATCTGATAAAGACACTGGACAAGAGTAGGACCATCATATTTATAGATCTCCCCCAACACACCATCTGATTCAGGTGATTTCCTGTTTTTTAAGTAGGAGAGAGCTGTACAGATTTCCACGAGTGAGGGTTCCGTATCCAGCTCAGGGAGATGAGGGAGCTCATCAATCAGTGTGGTGTCTGTAGGATTTATCTTGTTCAACAAGGAGCTGAAGTGTTCTGCTCATCTGTTACGGATACGGGTCTTTTCCTTGTCCGAGAGTGTTGCCGCCTGAAGATCATATCGAATTGATATGATTGGAGGACGGACCATACATGGATTTGGTTGCAGTGTAGAACTTGTGGTTCTTATTTTCATCCACAAAACATTGAGTTTCTGCAGCTTTGTTCTTCCACCAAGTGTTCTGAATCTGCCTAAGTCTGCTCTGGCATTCCAAGCGAAGATCTTTCCAATTCTGGAGGTGTGCATTGGACATAAAATAAGACAAGAGGAGCATTATAAAGCCATATTCCAAGGGGAGTCAGAAAAACCAGTAATAACTAAATTATTTGAGGAGAGCAAAGGAAAATGACTAACCTTTGTGCAATAAAGTCAAGATAATAAATCAGGCATATCACTGGTAAAATAACTGAATGAATCAATACATACACTGGCGCAAGTTCAATACCTGGGTTACTTATTCATACATATACATACGTGTGTTTGTGTGTACACACACTTTTTGAACTGTAACAAACTAGAAGTATTACAAGAAGCAGAATAACTAATAAACAATCTGCTATCGTGGACTTCATAAAGAATTCAGTTCCAAATTCTAAGAACATTACTGAATATAACAGGCACTTGAGTGCCAGAAGGTACAATGCTGAAATGTTATGACAACAAACAAGATAAAAACACTAATTTGAATATTAATGAATAACAAAAATCTTAAAGAATACATCTATTATTTCCTCCTGAGTAAGAGTTGCTTTGTTCTCTACAATATTGTTAATTTTACTCTAAAATATCTCGCTGAATACCCAAGATAATTGATTTTATGCTATATCATTCAGATGTAGCAGTCATTTCAGTATGAAACGACCTCATGAGTTCAAAGAATATGCTTCAAATTGTCTTTATCAAAAGTATTTGTTTGTGGTTGTCAAGCTATATTTAACAGACAGTAGAGTCATATAAACATCTTGAATAAAAATTAACTTTTATTTGGAAAATTTTTGTTCATAAATATTCTATACATCCTGGGAACTATAAGATAAGGGTGGAAATTACCCAAGATAGACAAAAAAGATATGTTGAAACCAGAAGAGCCTTATGTTCCTAACACTAGTTGAATAATAACCGAGTTATTTTACTAAATTCTTTTGTTATATTTAAAGTAATTGAAAGAAACACAAAGCATCTCAAAATAAATACAGTAATGAAAGGATTAACTAGTGCAGAATAGTCTCATTTCTTTGGGGTTCACCAGAGGTGGTTAACAACTTAGTACAAAAACATGCAGGGTCAATACTGCTCCTATTTTGGTGTGTGGTTCAGCATTTGTCTGAAGCAGGTGGAAATGAATTTAGGAATTTGTATATTGCTATTAGTCGTATCTTAAATTCTTATAATGTAAGATTGATGTCAGTGTTCCAGTGTATGTCAACAGGTTTTGTGACATGTGAGTTGCTTTTATTGCGCATAACTATTTTAGATGGAATAAAAGAGTGACAAATTACACTGTACAAAACCTAGATGTTTCAATTAAATTTTAAAACAACAATTATGTGGAGGGATTTAATAAAATGATTCAGTAAAAGGTTCTGATATAAGATTATAATGGAAGGCTTTTATTTATTTAAACAGGAGGTTGTAACAAAGAATCTCAAGTGGCCACAGGTAGATTCATATCGAAAGGTTTAACTTAAGGTAAACTTGAAATCATTAATCAACTAACTTGAATGTTTAATTACTTGTTTCTAACTAGTGCCCATATATTTCTCTTTACATAATAGAGGAACCTCTAATGATATCTGTATTTCCACTCAATATATTTAGTAAACTAAATATGACAAATCTTTAAAAATAAAAATACATGAAAATCATTGAAAGTGATATTTTTAAACAACAATATCATACATCTTCAGAGTTAGAAAGTATGGATTAAACAGCCCAAACTTGGACATAATTACACAGACAATTCATCTAAAGCAGTGGTTTTCAACCATCTTTTGCCTGTGGACCCCTCTCATTCCTATTGTACTCTACTGGACCTTCATAGATATTCGAAGTTTTAAAAAACCCCATTATATTTTTATAATTAAACATTATTAGGAATTGTATTAAAAAAAATTTTAATATTTTGTGTATTGTAGAAGTATAGCTGATTTATTGCACATAATTTTTAACAAGTAAATCTTATATGGACCCCAGTTAAGAACCACTGATCTAAAGACTATGCTATTATTTAAATCATTGATATATTACGATATTTCTCTTGTAACTGTTTCCAAGTGAAGCCCATATCATTGGTACCTCTTCCATATCAAAAGATAGATGCCGTAATTGCTACCAACGGTGAATACCAAGATAGAGAGTACTAGCAGAGATACCCGGCCTTACTCAGGATTAAAATGGCATAGATTTTTTTTGTTTTACTTGTTTCAGTCATGTGACTGTGGCCATGCTGGAGCACTGCCGTTGGTTGAAGAAATCAACCACAGGATTTATTCTTTGTAAGCCTAGTACTCATTCTGTAAGTGTCTTTTACCAAACCGCTAAGTTACGGGAATGTAAACACAGCAACATCAGTTGTCAAACAATGGTGGGGGTACAAACACAAGACACACATACACATATATACGACAGTGTTCTTTCAGTTTCCGAGTACGAAATCCACTCACAAGGTTTTGGTCAGCCTGAGGCTATAATAAGCATATATATATATATATATTATATATATAGTAGCTGACATACCCGGTAATTACCGGGAAAGCGGGCTTATCCCTTGGTTCCGTTCTCATAATTGTTTCGCTAATCCAGTAACAATACAAAGTATGTAGCCCTTAAAACTGTTTTTGTGTATTTATTAAGAATACCGAACTGTCTTACAAAGGATCTTGTTTTTAGGAATTCCCAATAAGCTATGAATACCCAAATTGTGAAGTCAGTTATGTATAACATGAAATTAATTACCCGATAGTAAGAATTCAAATGAAGTAGCCCCAAAAAGGGATTTAATACATTCCCAGAGTATATAGATTTTAGGAGGAAATACTAATAAGGTATGTACACTAAAATGTGAAACGTTACGTAATAACAGGCTTATCAGATATGAGATAATAACAATTCAAAGTAATTAAATGTGAAAAAAAGCTTTTGTGTGTTCCCTGAGAATATTACCCCAGCAGCGCTTGTGTTGGTATATTTGTGAATAAGTCACTAACTGAAATAAGTGGATCTATTGTTTAGGAGAATACTATTTACTTGTTTAAGCATTGTATTGGATAAGTTGAGAAAATAACTAAAATAGTTCAAATACCAAAAAGTAAGTATACTGAAAATGAATGGGTTACTTCCCTTGGTGGTTATTTCCAGGAGGGAATGAGTTATTTCCTTTGGAAGCTTAAAAATTTTACTCTCACCATTCACTCACGCCCAAATGTTATTCCTCCCAGTGTTAACCTAAACATTTCTTCGAAATCAATTTATACTTAAAACCTTCCCAGACACATAAGCAACATGTGTGTGAAGTTTAAGAAAAATCAGTCGAACCGTTTTGGAGCAAAACGAGGACATACCGATACACACACAGACATTTTCAGTTTTAATATGTAAGACGATGCCACTGAGTGTCTTACCAGCTGCAGATAGGAGTGCTATTTCATATTTCCATAATAAGATTTGTCTCCCTTTTGGAGAAGTACAGTGATATGGATATTCTTGAAATTCTGAGGTTCGGTTTCTTCTATCTAAGATGTTAAAGCTTTAGTGAATTCAAGATTATTACTTTTGATCAGTTTGACTAAGAAGTCTTCGCTTACTGCATGATTGTTTCTGAGTATGTGATAGATACTAATGACTTTACTTGCCACATTTTTATAAATAGGTTCCTGTTGTATCTGGTCAATGCTTATTGTTAGTATGGGTCTTTTTGTTAGAAATTTTCAGAAATATTCTGTCCATCATTTCTCTATCTCTGTGGTGCTCCAGATTCAATTGCCAATTCTTATCCTTGACAGGAGTTGTTTACATTTGACCTCAGTCTGTACACATTTTAAAACAGCTATGTAAGAGTTTAAGTGGCCATACTTATCAGTAACATTTGCAACACATTGGATTTGGTTCTGGCTTTCTCCATTTTCACATTAGCCTTCAAACTTAAGATTTTCATTGTAGGTATTTAGTCCTTAGATAAAGGAATAGTTCTAAAGTATTGATTCAGAAATTAAATACTGCATTGTTTTGAGAGAAGAGCAGGCAAATCACTTTGTTGCTTTAATCAAACCAATCTTGATTTTGGATTTATATCCCATTTCATTGGAAATAGCATACTTGATTCAGTCGGTCACAAGTTGTTGAAATGTGTGTTACCACATATTTCACATTTCAAAAGCTTTCTTGTTGCTGTCAGTGACCTGTCTTGTGTTTGTACAAATCATGATGTGATCTGTGATATTTGGCCCTTCCCCATCACAGTACAAGACAACATGTTTGATGTCTTCTTGAGAGGTGACAAAATTGATTTGACCAAAGGTTTCCACCAGGTGACCAACCATAAATCAAGCTGTCTGATGACACTATCTGTGATAGTGAGTTGTTTGATGTAGAGTCACAACAGTAGCAACTCAATATTGCTGCCATTTTACAGGTCATTTCTGTGAATAATTTTGGGTCATGTGCCTGAGTTTGAGCTATTTTGACACTGAAGTCATCAATCATTCATCTGCTGGGGTGGTGCGTATGATATAAAAGTGTCATGCCAACATCTGAACTATTTTCATCAACCTGAAAAAAAAACACATTCAGCACCATGAGGGCTGTTATGCAGAAGATGAGTGCATCTGCAGAGGCTTGTTAGGCAAAATGCACTATTACACAATAGTGCATGAGTTCCAACCTACAGTACCAGAGGAGCATGTGTCATTTCTAAACAATGGAGTGAGGCAATGAATCGTCAAAGCACCCACTTTTTCATACTATACTTGAAGCTTTTAAGTGCAACCAAGAAGACAACACTTTTATATGCCACAAGGATAGTAAGTTATTTAATATCAAATAACAGGAAACTAAAAATCAAAATGACCAGAGTGCACAAATTACTGTACACTGACATTGTCATTCATTCATCAAAGAACAACAGGTACACCTTCTTCTCAACTTACGACCACAAAAAATAAAGTATATATTATGTATTTTTCACACTATGTACAATAATTATGGATTAAACTTTTGTGTTTTATATTTTTATAACCCATCTGAGTGAAAATAGTGTCGAAAAATATAAATCCAACATATGACCAGTCAGTTGGAACGGAACTCAGTCTCAAGCTGAGAAGGTGTACTTGCTAATGAATTTAACAGAGTGACAATCAGCTGTAGCCTTTCAATTAACACCAATAAGATACAAGTTTATGGAACATCTCTTACTAGCCTGTTACCATACCAACCATTATTGTTAGGGATATCAGCTAAAATCCACTGAATATTACCAATACTAAGGAAGTTACATCTCAGACAGCATCTCAATATACAAATAAATAAAGAACGAATTGCAAATAACCAATTCAAACTTACAGTTTGCGACAAAAGCACATCTTTAACAATGCAGATCTCTTTATCAACAACAAATTGGACATATACAAAAGAGTGGTGATGTCTGCTCTCCTGCATTGCTATAAAAACTTCAACTTTTTCACCATTAAAGACTGAAGCACATATTAAGGAGCTAGTAACAGGACAGATTGAACAACAAACAGGCCCCTCCTGCATTTAAAGAGTGCATACATGGCAACCAAAATACATATGAGATAGGTGGGACACTGAACACATACCCAACACCTAACTCTCTGAGAAGTCTTTCATTGAGTTGCAAGTAGAAGCCCAATATCAGGGAGGTCAAAAGACATAATAGAAGTCAGTTCAGGCATATACTGAAACACTGCAAGATACCTCCTTCAGACCCCATGAGAACTGACACATGACCACATTGACATGTTCTACTCTAGCCAAGGGTGCAAAACTATATAAACACAGCAACAGAAACAAAACTGTTCATCACAGCCAAAAGCCATCAAGACCATGTTCTTGTTCCCACTTGTACAACAGCATAAGGATCCTGAATTGGTTTGCATACACACATGTAAACTCATTCCCAGATGACAACATTGAGAGGACCATAGTCAACAAAAACAGAAGGTTAAGAGGATGCATTAGCAATTAGACAAATTTCTATATATATATTGTACACATTTATTTTTAACCATATAAAATGTCACACAATTACTGTTTAGGAGTGGCTGTGTGGTAAGTAGCTTGCTTACCAACCACATGGTTCCGGGTTCAGCCCCACTGCATGGCACCTTGGGCAAGTGTCTTCTACTATAGCCTCGGGCCGACCAAAGCCTTGTGAGTGGATTTGGTAGACGGAAACTGAAAGAAGCCCGTTGTATATATGTGTGTGTGTATATATATATATATATATATATATATATGTGTGTGTGTGTGTTTGTGTTTGTCCCCCTAGCATTGCTTGACAACCGATGCTGGTGTGTTTATGTCCCCGTCACTTAGCGGTTCGGCAAAAGAGACTGATAGAATAAGTACTAGGCTTACAAAGAATAAATCCCGGGGTTGATTTGCTCGACTAAAGGTGGTGCTCCAGCATGGCCGCAGTCAAATGACTGAAACAAGTAAAGAGTAATAAGAAACCATACAAAATTTTAAAATAAGAGAAACCATGATTGTGGTTCATACATTAGTTTGTTCACACTAAAAATTACTCAGTTTAAAAAAAAGTATGTCCATCTGATCTAAGCTTGTATGCAGTTTGTTGACATGCTAGAAAAATCTGCCAAATCACCCTCAAATCACGTTCTTCCTCAAAAAAAAAAGAATAACATTAAATAGTCTTAGACATACTACAATGTTTGAATAAAAGACCAGAGATCTGTTGACTCAGGGCTGAGTTAGAGTTAAAAAACATCATTAATACTCATTGAATAAACCCAGATGGGAGATAACAAATTATTTTATACCTTAATTTACAGATTATATCGTGCTATAAGTCTGCAACCAATTTCAATTCCTAATGCTAAACTCGAAGAAATATGTAGGGATTTTGTGCTATTATTACAAATGTAATTTGAAATCCTAATTATTACATATCTCGATGATACTTCACAACATCCAATATTCCCGCTTCTAAAATAATCAGGTGCCTATATGAGAAACAATTAACAATCAACAAAGATCATAATAAGTCCTGATACATTGTCTGAAAATGATATGATGGTAATTGTAGGAACGCTTTAATTTGTTAGCTCAATCAGGGTTTAACGGGTGCTAAACAACACCACACAAATTCATATCTTAACTGCTTCCCCCGCCCACCAATGTTTTTTTTTTATATATAGATATTAGAATCTAATTTCAATTTTATTTTCTTCCTCTCAAGTGAAAGAGGCAACACCGAAACAACACATTCCTCTTCTTCCTACACAGACCAATTCATGTAAACTCAGGAACTTCATCTGGCCGACACATACCACTTTCCTTGAACTCAGCCTTTTCGTATTGTCAAAAATTAATCATTTTGAATTTTGCTCTCCAAAACCTAATGCCAATTAAAGGATATCAGAGAGGCAATTCCAAAGACACCAAAGATCCAGTGTTCAATAACGTGACGAGTAATGTACAAACTGCGTATTCGTAAAGCTGTTAAGTTTTATTATTATTATTATTATTATTATTATTATTATTATTATATTTTGAAAAGATTTTAAAATTAGTTTTATTGCCAACATAAACTGATTCAGTCGAGTTAAGTTACTTTAAAAACAATGCCGATATTATACATTTGTATAATATATATATATATATACATATACACACACACACAAACACACTGTTTCTACGGGGTAGAGAATAGCGCATGAATTGAAACGTGAATACACGCAATTTGAAATTTCAACAGAAAGCATTTGAGGAAATATATCTAATGGAAAGAGTATACCGCAAAATAGGTCACACGGATATATGATAGGGATGAAAGATGAATAATGGAAAAATTTAATGAAAACAAGTAAATTTGTAACCCTTATTCTAGCTGTACGGCGCTTTGCGATGATGATTCACACCTCTCACTCGCAATGTCTTTTTTTTTTTTTATTATTCCAATTAAAATTATAAGAATAATTTTATACTATCAATTTCTGCACGAATTAACAAATTATTGCCTGCAACTGAGCAAAGCAAATCCTAAGAGCAAGTGTTCGGCGATGCGACAGCAGTAATATTAAAGGTACACATGAGAAAAAGTTGGTGTATGCGGGAAACATGTCTGCCAAGTCGAACGGCGGAAGTGAAGCTTTGTCGTTGGTTCACGGTAGTTGCTGCTCCGTAGGATAATTACTATATTTAACGGTAACGAAATTAACTAATATAGGAAAATAATGAAATATATATGGAGAGCAGAGATAGAGTATGTGGCTACAGTAAATAGGGGAACAAAGATGAGTATATATAATGAACAGCTTTAATCAGCTTCAGTTTGCTCCATTAAGTGAGGGAGGGAGAGTTTTTTTTCCGTTTTTGTTTCATTCAAGATATAACAGACTGATAAAGCTATAGGTAAATGAATTCCACCAAATTTCTTAACTGCATAATGATATATTACTAAAAAAACTATTACTGAAAAGAAATATATTTCTGGGAGTTAACTTGACAAAAGCGCGACAAGATCCATATCGTTTGAAGCAAGGAGAAAGGTTCTGATTAATTTTACCCGATTTTCAGGTATTAAGCCAGTAAATTAATTAGATGAATGCTAGTACTTAGTAACTTATTAACAGAGTAATTGTAATTATGTAAAAATAATAATAATATAAAAACTAAAGAATGTGACACGATGCTGAGAGAAAAGAAAGGGGGGAGGAGGAGGAGTGTCGCTAGCATACAGATACTAAAGTGAGGTTATCTGTGCTGGCTCTGCTTCTAAATGCAAATCAGTTGCAACTTCTCGCATTTCACTTTCTTGCCAACATTTCCAGTCTTAACTTCAATTTCGTCTTAGCTCTTCGCTCATCAACTTTTATACACAATCATAGATCAAAAGCGAATATATTAATAAAACTGAATTATAAAATCAACAGTTTCATCGCCATTATCTGTGCAGTATGTTAGTAGCCAATAAATCGTAATGCACACATTAGAACGAAGTTTCAATATGCACATTACAACAGAAATATTTGACAATCAAACTTTAAAACATCTTAATCTGTTTTTATTAGGAAATTGAGGATATATATAAATATACACACTAACACTGATCAATATATCATTATTTTAAAAATAAGCAATAACAGTAAATGTTATACACATATTCAATAAATCGAAAATCGATTTTAAAATATGCAACTATGATTGTCAACTTTCATTTACATTTTGATGTAGGAACATTTCTCCATTTCAATCTGTTGGCTTTATGTGATTACTGACGACAATAGTGAAATAATGTACATAATATCTAAAAGTAAACAGCAATGTAATTAAATGGGAAAATATGTTATCAAACAAAGGGAGGGAGAAAACGACGTCAAGCCGGGTAGCGGAAAGGCAAATAGAAACATCATTTACATACATCAAAGGATCACAGTACGGAGGTGAAATGAAATGCTTACCTTCTTACAGTTCTTGTGTAACCATGTTCGAACAGAATCAAACATAGCAATAGTTTCAACAGACTCAAAAAACTTCACATTAGGCCCACCGTCTTTCTTCCGCTGGAGCGCCATCTTCTCTTCTCTACAGCGGACTGTTGAAGATGGCACTAGTTTTTCCAGCCGCCCATACGTATCTACATACATATGACTCATTTCTGCTGTCACTTGTATATTAGTTGCTGTTAGATCAACACAACAACTAAATCATTTTCTTTAACATATAGAATTTCTTCATTTTTCCGCTACTATCCACTGGTGTATAAAATAGAATAGTTCCTAGTCGTTCACTCGGCAGTATACGTATATATTCTTCCTGTTGTCAAAGTCTAAGTCTGTGTAATTATAATTATAGTATTAATTACACTAATAATCATTCATATTATTATGAATCTTTCTGTATACTCGATATTTCCATTGCTATATTCTCCGAACGTTTTCACGAACCATATTTTTTCATATATACATCAAAATGTTGAGTTCAGTCGTAGGTGAAAAAAATGTCTTTGTCTTGGATTTCCACACTTCTATCCACCACCCCACAGTCTGGTATGGACAAAAGGAGTTAGTTTATTAAATTCATCTAAATAGATTGAAGCACAATTTTGTTAAGTACAATCGGCTGAATCATTTAAGTTAGTCTTTTTCACAGAGTTCACAAGAATGGTATATATAAATATATGTGTTTTTTTTTTTTTGATTTTTCCACTCGACACAATGCTCTATATTGCGGGGGGAAAGGACGGTGGGTTGTTGTGATGTTCGCGCTTTCTTCAAAAGGCATTAGCAGTGTAAATAAAATAAAATCGCTTTCATCGGGGAATCGAAACTTACCTCTTACTTTTCGGTGCTACTGTTAATGATATTGATTACTTCTTTCGATGCCATTAGACCACAAACGTATAAGTATGGTCGATCGAATAAACCCCAATATATAATTTGTTTGTTCTATCAACGCTGGAGGGTTAAAGGCAAAATCGACTGCGCGACATGTGAACTAGCGCCCACATTTCTACCGCTGCCTTTCTGATGTAACAAATGGTGTGACGACTGTGTTCTATAGCGTTGTCTTAGGTTAACATGACATGCTGTTTTCCTCTTCGGCCAATCCCTCATCAACTTCTTCAAGTTCCAGTGGGAGAGGAAGGTGGAGAGGGAGGTGCTGGCTTCCAGTAAATTTACCGAAAGATGGGTGAGAACGACCCTGGTGAATGGGATAAATACCAGTATTCGCCTGAACAGTAGAAAACAACCCTTTGGTAGTGAGAACAGTTATAGATCTACAGAGTTCCTTTGAAAGCCCTAGCTGGTTATGGGGGCTTCACACTTCTCCTTATATGCTTTGTTTTCCATGCCTTTTTTTTTTACATGAACGTAACCCTCCACTGTTGTTGTTAACCCTTAGAGTATTCCTTCATCATTTATCCCGACAGCAAATAAACAAAATTATTATAAAATATTATTTTTTAATTGTTATTATTTTTATTTTTTATTTTTATTCTCTGTTTTTATTTATTTATTTTTATTATTAAAATCACCTATTTATTTTTATTGTTGTTATTCGATACTAGTCTAGTATTGAGTCGATTGAACTAATCTCCTCTCCCTAAATTTCTGTTTTCGAGTTTGTGAGCAACATTGTTATTACATTAAGAGTTGTGCATTGGAAGAATTGTTTGAGTGTTAGACAATAATGCCTTTTATTATTAGTTTTTGATTCTTTACATTCAGAATTCAAATTCTAAGGTCCACTTTGCCTATTGTTCCTTCGGGAACGATAAAATAAGTACATATCTAGTGCTGGGGGTGTTGTACTCGACTACCCCTCCCTCAAAATCGCTAACCTTGTACCTAAATTCAAAAACAATTATTATTTTTATTGTCTTCTTTACTGCACCACTATGTGCAAATCTGTGTGCTTTGAATATGTGCAGTGTTTTGTTTTGGTTATGTATTTTATATTGACTGCAGTTCCTAGCAAATATTTTTGTAAGTGCTGGAGTTTTGGTTAGGTATTCGTATGGGGTGGGGTATTCTTCCCAAGGCACCTATTATTATAAAGATTGTTTCTGTTTTCAATTTTTACATTATGGTTATCTCCATATCCAGATCTTTATATTTGCTTAATTTCTCCATTTCTTTGTAGCATTGATACTTCATCCTTTCCTTGGTGACAGTATCTGCTTCATTACCTTTCATCTCCATGTTGGTACCATTTATCTTATCCCAGAGTATAGTCACTTTTGTTTATTCTCTGAGGCTTTTTCTGGTGTATATTATACTATCTCATTTCTATTAATGCTGGTATGGCTTCTTTCTTGGCTGAGATTGGGCAGCCAGAGACATCATTATTGTTGTTCTTTACCATGGAAAATAACATTTTACAGAGCTTTTCTAAAGGTGACATATATATTAAAAAAATGTGGGATTTTTTCTGTGCATTTAAAAACTATTTAAACAATATGCTTTACATTGCAAGACAGCTGCCTTAAAAGTGACTAATGTACACAACTATGTCCTTAAACTATTAATCAAAGACACTGAAAAGTCAGATGCTTATATACGCATATACATACATGAAGCAACAATAAAAAAAAATTATTTAAATGAGAAAATATTTGCTAGCACCTTTGAACAACTATGCAGAAATTGAAGCAAACTGCCTGAAAATTCATCAGTAACAAAAATGGTTCTAAAACATAGTTAATATTTCTTTCTACTAAGAATTGGTACTGCACTGACAAAATGCTTAGCAGCATTTCTTCTGATTTTACAGTCAGTTCAAATGTTTCCAGGGTCAACTTTGCTTTTCGTCCTTTCGAAGTCAATAAAATAAGTACCAGTTGAGTACTGGAGTCAATATAATTGACTTATCTCTTCTACTGAAATTATTGGCCTTGTGCCAAAATTTGAAACCAATATTTCTTTTCACTCTAGGCACAAGGCCTGAAATTTTGGGGGAGGGGCTAATCAACTACATTGACCTCAGTACTTGACTATTACTTATTTTATAAAGGATGAAAGGCGACATCAACATCAGCCAAATTTGAACTCAGAACAAATACCACTAAGCATTTTGTCCAGCATGGCGACAATTCTGCCAGCTCATTACCTTAAACATTGTTAATAACTGGACAATACCAAAAGGTATCAAGTTCAGAATTTCAAGTCCAAGCTTGAATAAAAACAGGACATTCATTTTTAAATATTTCAAATGATTCATCTCTAGATGGAATTTAATTACTCTGAAAAATTATAATTTTATTAATTACTCATATCAGACTGGCTAATTACAAGGACCCTCTAAAATAACTGACATTCTAAATAACATGGCCCTTACATACCTTCCAACAAGTATAAAGAAAACTATTACAACACGAAAAATACTTTAGAATCAACTCATATATGCCCATAAAAAAGTGAAGTCTTAAAATTTCACTGTATTTAGATTAAACGCTATGGTAAGCTTTCACAATCTGCAAGAGAAGGACAGTATGCAACTATTACCTACAGGTGTCAACTACCTACTGAACATTTCATCTGTTCAGTCAGATGCTTCCCGACAAGTTCATGTCCAAACAAAGTAGGAGCAGGTTTGCATTGTGAAAACGCAACCAGGGGTATATATGGGTTAACAGAACAGCTTAGAAAGATTGCTAGAGTAAAAAATATAAATACAATATTTTTTTTCTAATTATGGCACACGACCAGTAATTTTGAGAGAAAGGATAGGTCAGTTGCATCAACTCAAGTGCTCACCTGGTACTTCATTGACTCTAAAAAGAATAAAAGGTACTGTCAACCTCAACAGGATTTGATCATATCGTGTAAAAAGCTGAAAGAAATGCCTCTTAGCATTTTGTCCATTATGCTAATGATTCTGCCAGCTTGGTGCCTTAATAAGAGTGGTAATTTTAAGGGATACAGAAGGTTCGATCCTTCTTACTCAAGAGCAGTCTTTGTAAACTAATGCAGTTGAGTACAGCATTGATAAGACAACAGAAACACCCCTCTGTAGATGGTGTGCAAACATAAAAGCAATAAAGTATGTAATTGGTGTATATTCAAAACGCCCTAATACAGTAGAGAAAATTGCACTGGGAGATGAGTAGTAGGTACGGGCTTAAGTGTACTGACAAGTGGTATGAATGCCAACCCTTGCCACCCACAGAGACTGATCAAATGAATTTCTCATGGAATGACAAAACACACAGAGAAAAAGCTACATTATTGATCACATATCACTCTCCTGTGGAAAGTGACAAAAGAATGGATTTTCATTGATGTAACAGTACCTGCTGATCATGACATTGTGAAGATAGAGAATGTGAAAGCTGAAAGGTATCAAGAGTGTATTTATAGAGCCTCAATATTGTGTCTAATACCAGGTGTCTTTCGAAATAGGCAGTTGGTGGTTATAATTGGAACCACATGTGTTGAGGAAAATGTTGTGAATGTAAGCTGTGGGTAGGAGCTGGAACATGGTATAGATAATCCTGAAAAACATCAAAACAGGAGAAAATCATAGTAATAATAATAATAATGCTTTCAAATTTTGACACAAGGCTAGCAATTTTGGTGAAGGAGTAAGTCAATTACTGCAACCCAAGTGCTCAACTGGTAATTACCTCCGCCAAGGAAGGAGGTTATGTTTTCATCGGTGTTGGTTTGTCCATCTCTCATTCTGTGTGCAAAATAACTCAAAAAGTTGTGAACGGTATTTGATGAAACTTGCAGGAAAAGTTGGTAATGACACAAGGAACAGATGATGAAATTTTGGTAGTGATCTGGGAATTGGATTCTTGAAGGATTTTTCATTTGTTATATTTACTTTGCATGAAATATTACAATGTTACATTCTTTGTTATTTTATTGATCCTATAAAGAACCGGAAGAAATGTCATTAAGTATTTCATCTCCAGCAGACTAACAATTTTGTCAGCTTGCCACCTTAATAAGTGAAGTGAATCATTAGAAAATGTGAAAATACACATTGGAATATTTCAGTGAGACCCACTCTCTCCATTACTTTTCATTATTTCAATAAGACGGTAAGCTGGCAGAATCATTAGCATGCCAGGCAAAATGCATAGCAGCATTTCATCCAACTTTATGTTTTGAGTTCAAATTCCACCAAAGTCTACTTTGCCTTTCATCGTTTTGGGGTCGATAAGATAAGTACCAGTTGAACACTGGGATCAATATAATCGACTATCTCTGTTCCCCAAAATTTCAAGCCTTGTACCTATAGTAGAAAAGATTATTACATTAATCCCTCAGATAAACATACTAAGGAAATTCAAGCCTTTGCTGAAATTAGGGTGAAAATAAATCACCTGTTATAAATGGATAACCTCAAACTATACATCATAAATGAAAAAATGGCCTAGATTCCCTGATACAAGCAGTAAGAATATTTAGCAAGGGTACTGGCATGCAGTTTGGGGTAAATGAAAGGCCATCTAGGCATATATGTTGCACAGTTTATTACTCGAGCAAACTTCAGCTATCACAGTTGCTGCAAATACATGAAAAACTATTTCCCAAAACCCAGACATATATGTACAGAAGACCTGAAAACAACATCCTAAAAGCACTCTCGCACTCATCCCAGACATACATAAAAGATACATACACACAGAAATAGAAATATATACATCAATAACCTCATAGGTCCTAAACACTGAACTGGGATGTACACCACCAACAATAAGTGAAGAGGAATAGCAGCTGTCATTTACTGACCAGTGATGTGACCATCACCAGAAATAGACTAGACAGTAGAGAGGGTGTAATATCTCCAAAGTGTATATGTGTGTGTACACAGTTTTATATTGTCAAGTGGTTGGTATATTACTGGTTAAGCCATATAACTGCTCAAAATGTTATGATCAGTTTTGCACCAACTATTGCACTTAATATAGAAAACTCTTTTGTGCTGGAGGTATATATAGACCCTTTTTGGCTCTGTTGGTAAAAATAACTGGAACGAGACATAATAAGAAATTATATCATTACTAAAATCCAAGATATTTGTACCCCTCATTATACTACAGTGGTCTAATGCTGCTGTTTTGTGGTAATTTCATGCCATCAGAGTTTACATTCCAGCCTCTCTTCATAATTAGTACTGTACAGTAATTTACCCTAAACTACATTCCAATATCTTTACTGAATACTCTCACAGTTTGGATCATGGAATCTTAGTCTGCCTCATTTTTTGTATACAACTTAAAGCCATCCATATAGTAGGTGATTTATTCACATCTTGGATTTGGTAAACTCATGGGTAGGCCTGGATTTTTTTAGTATACTTGTCAGAGAGATTAGTGCACTGACAAAGAGTAATGGAAAGAGCAATTCTCCTTGGAAAATGCCCTTGTGTATTTTCACATTGCCTAGCAAGTCATTTGTACATGTCACTTGTACTTCCCAAACCCTCAATGCTTTCTTCAAAAAGTTGTTTATCCTCTCATTGACTCCAAGCATCCTCGGACACTCCAAGAGCCAGCTGTGTGGGACACAGTCATAAGCCTTCCTGTAATCTAGCCATCCAGTAGGTAAAATTCCTTTTTCTTACTTGTTCCTCATTCAATATTCTTCTGTCTATATATAGCAGACCAGTAGTCCTCCTTGATTTCTTCCTATATCCTTTTTGTTCCTCTGGTAATAGGGTCTTTTCCAGAAAATTATATACTTCATCTGCTATGAGGCCAGTTAATAGTTTCCAGAGTAATTGTAAGCAAGTAATAAGGTCTATAATTGCTGAGTTCCCCTTTTCTTTTCTTTGTCTTTCTGTATCAGCACTGTCCTTCCTTTTATCATCCATGTCAGTGTTCCGTTTTCTTTGCAGTCAGTAAAAAAATGGTCATATATAACTGTATATACTTGCGAGATTCTTAACCCTGGACACCATTTGGTACGAGGGCTTTCCTGTTTGGTATTTTCTTAATCATCTCTTTTACTTTCTTATCTGTGATTGTTATGTTTTCTTGTGTCACTCCAGCCTCTATTTCACTTTTAAATTCCTGTAACAAGCCTGCTTTTACATTATGTTGGACTTCTTTGCTCCAGGTTTCTGTCTGGAATTTCTTTGCTGCTTCAGCATTTGGCATATCATTTTCCTGATGCTCCTCTTCATTGTTTGGCTGTTTATAGAATTTTCCTTTGTTGTTCTTAAAGTGTCTATTCTGCTGGTGCTGATTTGTTTTCTGTTGGTATCTGTTATTTTTACCTGACACTGCTTTGATTCCTTGTTTTAATTCCTCTTTAACTATTCGCAGTCCTTTGTGTCTTATGTTGTACTTTCTTTGCAGTTTGTTCCTATGTCTTTCCCTCACACTCTTCTTTTCTATGAATGCATGTATCCATCCAAGGTCTCACTTGAGCTGTTCAATTTGGTTCTCAAGCCTTCATTCCTGCCATGAGGCTTTGTCTTTTTTTCTCTCACTTTTAATCCTAAGAGTTTGCATAACAGAGGCTACACAGAATATAAGATCCTGCAAATGGACAGAGATTTAGAGACATATTACTCGAAGCATTTGACGAAATAGAATGGGATATAGCATCATACAACGTGGAAGACTTTTGGAGGTTTCTACGGGACAACCTGCTGAGAGCCACCAACCAGATCGAACATTAGGCCTCACCGAGGCAATGACTTGTGACCGAGACCTTTGGAAATATGCTGTGCGTGAGAAGACCCGGCAAGCCAAGTGAGACCTAAATCCAAAGCCTCTGCCAGGGGTGTAGCCAGCCCACTTATGCGTACCTTCCTTCATTGGACACTAAACTCCACTTGTGAAGACCTGTTGAGGCAAGTAAAATCGAAATCGAACTAAATTTGACGACTGGCACCCATGCCAACATCTCTTTCATTGAACACTAAACTCGGCTTGTGAAGACCTGTTGGAGCAAGTGAAAGCGAAATTGTGATGGCAACTGTACCAGTGGAACACTAAGAGCACCGTCCGAGCGTGATCATTGCCAGAGCAGCTGTCTGGCTTCCATGCCGGTGGCATGTAAATAGCACCATTTGAGCGTGATCTTTACCAACGTCACTTTCCTGGCACTTGTGCCGGTGGCACGTGAAAAGACATTCGAGCGAGTTCGTTGCCAGTGCCGCTGAACTGGCTCCTGTGCAGGTGGCATGTAAAATACACCATTTCGAGCGTAGCTGTTGCCAGTACTATAGCTAGGCGTGTGTGATAGGTTAGTGATAGGTAGGAATAGGAGGAAAGAATGCATATATGCGAATAAGTATGCATATATGCATATACACACACATATATATAGACATGTACATATGCCTATACATGCACACGCGCGTATGTACACAAGCATGCTCATGTGCACCCATAGATGTATTCATACATGCATATGCATACACGTATATAAACATGCACACGCACATACATGCGCGCAGTTACACACACATTTATAGTCACACGCATGCACACATACAGGTACTTACACATACATGTATACACATATACTCACTCATTCATATATATTTGTATATATAAATGCATGCACACATGCATACGCACACACGCACATATATATGTGTAAATACACATACACACACACATATATATATATATTTACATATACTCACATACAAATACATACATAGATAAAATACTTGTACACATTTTTATAAACAACCACATGTACCCACTTATATGTTCATATATGTATTATTAAATGATTGTGATCCTTAAAGTAAGATGAGGGAGTTAGTTAAAGATTAAAATTTAAAATGGAGATAGGTAGGGTTGTTGAGGATTACCTACAGGGTGTTGTGGATATATACTGTGGGGTTATTTAGGTTGCATTTAGATTTGTGGTAAAATTTGAAGGTATGAAAAAAGTGGTGGTTGCATGTCCTTAGGACCTCATTATATTTGTTTAGTCATGTTGAGGAGTTGTGTTTTGATATGTGGAATGCCTCTTTAAGGCATAACTTACAGGGTAAGCGTTGACCTTGGTATGGAAGCCTTGAATCTATTATGGACCATGACAGAGTGGAGGGAATATTCCTATTTTTGAGATGATGTATGTGACTGGCGAGTGTTGTGGATTTACTGTATTTCTCATATCTAAAAGAATTGAGATGAGTGGCATATCGCTGTTTAAAATTTATATATTTATATATATATATATATATATATATATATATATATGTAGGCACAGGAGTCGCTGTGTGATAAGTAGCTTGCTTACCCACCACATGGATCTGGGTTCAGTCCCACAGCATGGCACATTGGGCAAGTGTCTTCTACACTAGCCTTGGGCCAACCAAAGCCTTGTGAGTGGATTTGTTAGACGGAAACTGAAAGAAGCCTGTCGCATGTGTGTGTGTCTGTGTTTGTCCCCCAACACTGCTTGACAACTGATGCTGGTGTGTTTACATCCCTGTAACTTAGCGGTTCGGTGAAAAACACTGATAGAATAAGTACTAGGCTTACAAAGAATAAGTCCTGGAGTTGATTTACTTGACTAAAGGTGGTGTTCCGGCATGGCCACAGTCAAATGACTAAAACATGTAAAACAATAAAAGTATAAAAGAATATATATGTATATGTATATATATGTGTGTATGGGTATGTATGTGTGCCTATATATGTGCATGTCTGTGTATGAGGAGGTGTATGTATGTACATTGTTCACCATAATCAGCATCATTGTTTAACGTCCATTTTCCATGCTGGCATGGGTTGGATGGTTTGACATGAACCTGGCCAGCTAGGAGTTGTCCAGACTCCAATTTGTCTGTTATGGTATGGTTTCTATGGCTGGATGCCCTTCCTGATGCCAACTACTTAACAGAGTGTGCTAGATGCTTTTTATGTGCCACCAGCACAGGTGCGTTTACACAGCACTGGCACGGGTGCTTTTTATGTGGCACCTGCACCTGAAAGGGCAAACCTGTGTATGTGAAAGACAGCGATTTTAGTTAGCTTGACCAGTCTTATCAAGTACAGCAAATCACATCCTCCAGTCCCTTGTCATTTCCTCAGTGAGGCCCACACTACTTCATCCCACGTTTTCCTGGGTCTACCCCTCCCACAGGTATTTCCCACAATTAGAGTTTGATACTTCTTTACGTAGCTGTCATCAACCATATGCATCACATGACCAAACCAGCACACTCCCTTCTCTTGCACACAACATCTATGCCTCTTATACCCAGTTTTCCCCTTGAATCATTTACACTGTCATATGTGCACATTGACATTACCCATCCAGTGGAGCATGCTAGCTTCATTTCTTTCAAGCCTTCACAAGTCTTCTGTAGTCGAAGCCCATTGTTATATGTGCATAAATGTACATACAATTATCATTCCAATTCCCAACTCTTCCTCTTCATTCTCTCTCCCAACTATCTATATAATTCTTCATTACTAACTATAAGCGCTTCATCCAAGTATAAATTTCGTATTATTTTATTTTTCTATACGAAGAATTTCTAATAGGAAATTTCTTACATGTTTATCCGACATGTATAATTTTGTCATTCTTATCAGCAAATGAAACGTGTGTAACGATGAATAAATACCAAAAATCTTTTTAACTTCCTGTTTTGATATATTATGGATATATAAGTGTGTGTGTGTGTGTGTGTGTGTGTACGGAAAAGTTGTTTCTGCTTAATAGTCTTTGTCACACTATGTAATACTGTATGTATGGATAGTAGGATGTATGCAGGTAAGTAAGTAGGCCTGTGCGCGCGCGTATCAAGTGATTGTATTTGCCGGCGTTTAGTCCAAACTAATGTCCCTTTGATACGAAATGCGGTTATAAAAGGGAGATTACTTGATAAAAGGTAAATAAGACTGAACTAATGGCGACAATTTTAATGAAATCAATTAGTTGTGTTTGATTAATAATAAACTATAATTTCTGGCAAATGATGACATGTTGTCAGTTATATGAATCAGTGTGACTAGACAGGGGAAGAAACACATAATATTCAGTATGTCTGACGTGGGAGAGTTACAACAAGCAGCTTTGAAGAGAAAAGCTCGCTTGCAGGAGATGAAAGCGAAAAGACTTTGTCAAACAGAAGATTCATCACAGAACCAGCAAACGAAAGATAGCGAAACAGAGGAAAAACTTCCTAAGTAAAATTATCTACCATTTTTATTGTAATAACTTCTCTCCAAATTATAGTAACTACGTTTGTTCATTGAAGCGTACAAATTCCTGCTTATATTTTACAATATTATATTATTTTCAAACGAATTCCTCCTCAATTTACAATGATATCAAAAAAAATTTTTTTAATATTTTACGGAATCGGTAGAACTGTGGACAAAACATCTGGGTGTACTTAATTACGTCTTTTTGTATTCCGAGTTCAAATCCAGCCGAGATTAACTTTACTTTTTCATTATTAGTCAAGTACCTCGGTCGTTCTAATCGTCTGTCTGTTTTCCCGAAAATTTGTGGCTTTGTGTTTCTGTTACAAAAAATATATAAATATTTAGTTTGATGAGAAGAGACGTCTTCAATCATCTCAGGTCCCTCGCAGTTGTTAATCAGTTTGTATTCCTGTGATAATATGGCATAACTACTTATCATTACTTTTGTTTCCCCCCATAAGTTGCTTTAAAATGCATATTTTTAAATTAAATTTACCAAAGATACATGTTAGATTATGTCGGGAAAAGTTGTAAAGATTTTTTTTTTTAGTAATTTGCGATAATTCCCCCACCCCCGACTTTGTTCCTTCATAACTTTCATTGTAAGACCTACCTTTTAATGAAATTTCCCGGGGATACATTTTAGATGGTTTTATTAGTAGGAAGTGGGGAAGATACAAGAGACCCAGTTCTGTGCATATACATTATACTTGGAGAACCTCAATCACCCCTGCTAGCATAGCTGGGTGGGTTTTCTCGATAATTGCATAGCACTAAACATCTTGCTTCTTTGTCATCTGTTTCATGAATCTCAAAGTCCTGAGATCAGCCTTTACCAGCGCATCCCATCTTTTGTATCTTCCTCTTCCACAGTTTCCATCTACTGTGAGCATTCAACACTTTTTATAGATATCATCATCCAAACACATAACATGCCCAAACCAGTGCAGCCTTTCTTAGACATTACATCTGATTTCTCTCATGCCCAGCTTTTCTTTCAACTCCTTTGTACTCCATTAAGCATGCACACTGACATTGCACATCCAATGGAGCATTCTAGCTTCATATCTTCTTAGTCTTCACTTGCCTTTGCATTCACAGTCCATGTCTCACTATCATGCAGCATTGCCTTTTGCGCACATGCATTATAGTCTGAATTTCAAGAGAAAACTTTTGTTGCCTACTGAGGTAATAGCTCTCTGAACTTTCTCCATCCTATTCCTATTGTAAAGAACATCCTCCACTGCTACTAGGCCACCAAAGTAACAGAAACTATCTACTATCTCTAAGGAGCTTTCTTGGCATTTGAGAAAATCTATTTTCTCTTGTATCCTTTGTGTTCATTGCTCCTGCACATCTTCCACATACAAAGAATACTTTTTCTTTTAATCTACCTGTGATTGCACTGGGACACTGTATGAAATTCCTACATATCAAGTAGGGCCATTTACCTGATTGGAAGAGAGTGCTAACTGTTTTCTTGCTTACTAGAACTTTGGACTTTGCTAAGTGAACTTTAAGGCCTTTTGATTCTAGGTTTTGCTTTCATACCTGGAATTTTTTTTTCTAATTCTATTACACATTCCACTATAGGAACAAGATTATCAGTTCCCAAGAGCAACTAGTCTTAAATTTCTGTTATGATCTGAGGAAGTATAATGAAAAGTAGGGGACTGAGTACCAAGCCCTTGTAAACTCCTACCTGTACACTAAATTGGTCATTGTACTCATGGCTAACTCTCACCTTACTGACAGCACCCCTTTACATTAAGGGTTTTCATTTAAAAAAAAACATAATTTCAAAATGAAATACAAGAAGTAACAGACTTTTTTAATAAGATTCAACTTCAAACTAATTCCATTTCAGACCTTTATTCCGAAGTTATCAACCAATTGATGAAGCATTACTGGAAAACCAGTTGCCTAAGGCTAAACCAGGCAAAGGTTAGAAATCATTTATTTTTAACATTGAAATTTCCTTTAGTTCTTTGTTATGACTGTGAGGAAACATATTCTTTATTTTAGGGAATGTATACTTTATTTGATTTATCTAACAATTGATAAATAACATGTTAACGATTTGATGGAGCAAGAGTATGGGAGTGTGCAGAGCAAATATTGCAAAGGATTTCACTTAAAGAGCATTTGTTTCTTTAGTTCCCTCCTAATGTTTACATCTTTTACTGACATACATCAGCAAAAGACTAGCACATACATACATGCATTCACTCGTTTTACTTCTGCTTGCCATACTGCCATGGCTTGGTTGGATTGTTGCAATCTGAGTTGATTCCCACTTGGAATTATTTCCCTTTGAGATGTGTTGGAGGACTACATCTCACTGATATGTTTTGTTTTGGAATGGTTTCTATGGCTTTTCACAATGCTAACTGTTGTGGCGGATGCCCCCAGATGAGCAGTGGGCTGGTCCACTACTAATAAATAATGGACAGATTCAGTTAGTAGGGTCAGTCAGCAAGGTACACTGTTTGGGCAGGTCATGCAGATGACAAAATCTGTCATCATAATGTGGGGCATATCATTAATTATTTTATAAAACATATTGGATGCACTTATTATGGTACTGGCACTAAAACAGCTTAATTAGATTGAGAATATGGAATTGCAAGGAGAAATGGGAGAGATAGAATTATAAGGTGTAACAGAAGACAGTAATGGCAGCTACGTGTTTTCTGGTAAAAGAGAGGTTGGTTGATGGGTAGTTGTAGAAATGGTTGGTGCTTAGAGAGTGTGATGAATTTCATTAACATTTCCTGGAGGGGAGACAATATTGACCAGGAGTATAGAAACATAATGGTAGCTTGTAAGAAAGAGAGTGACAAAAAGTTGAAAACTTCTGTTGATTCTTTAGGTATGTGTAAGTCCCTTACCAAGTCACTGATTTAATTTTGATCAAATAGCTGTGGTTCTGATGAGCTAGTTTAAATCATCTGTGGCTTCCTTTGGCTCAGTTGATACTTCTTGGCCATCAAGCTCACAAAGTTTTGTACTAAATTTCACAGATAATGCATTTATCTGAAAAATGAGGAAAATTGTGAAAATTGGGGTTGGGTTAGGTATCTTGAAATTTAGATGTGATGTTAAAAAAGTGTGTTCTTTTTTGTGACAACAGAATACCTGTTGGGTTGTATAATGGCAAGTGGAAAATTGGGTTTGAACAGATCTAGTATTTCCCCTCATAACACGGGTGACATGGTCTAGTGAATAGGAGAGATGGCAATTAGAGATAAGAAAGTACCAAGTGGATGAGAGTGACAACAGAAGGAGATTTAGTTGGCACAGAAAGAATTTCTATAAAGTTGTTTGACTTGCTAGAATTGAAAAGATAATTCATCACTGCATCTCGAGAATATAAAAGCTCACAGCTGGAACATTTTTTATCCAAATTCTGTTGGGTCAGAGCTGATTGGGGTTAGCAGTGAAGTGAATTGATATTGTTATAATGTTTACAGTGGATACTACAGACGAAGAGAAATGATAAATAAGAATTATATGTTGAGATACTGATGGGAACCAAAAACAAAAGTATTTGGCTCAGAGATGTGATACAAATGGTTATCTAATAGCAGATTTCTTTTCTTTAAAATTATTTAATAACTCATCGTCAATTTTCAGGCTATTTCTTGGAAAATATATCAAATGCTTCTCTAAATTTGAGGGAACAGCTTATTTTCAGCATAAGAATGAAAATGAAAATCATTTAATATATGATCTTGAAATAACGAACATGTTTTATCCCTTCTGTTTTTTCCCCCCCCCCCCCCCAGTTGAAGATAACATTAAGGAGCAATTAGCTGCTGCAAATTTGAAGACATCTGTTGAAGATGTGGTAAGTTTATACCTCCTTATTTGCTAAATGAGTAACATATAGTTTAGTTTGCTCTTGTGGTGTATAATTACTATCAAAAATTTACTGACTATTCTTTGTGCTAGCATTAAATAGGTCTGAAATACACGATCTTTACCTGTCTCCTAATCTCATTTGTAATCTCATTTCACCAGTGTAATTTCATTAATTTAATGACCTGTTTTATATTATTATCTTTGACACCTAGATATTATATCTCTTGAGTTAACATCAGTTATTACATATTCTCTCACAGACCAATCTTACCTTTTTAATCACAGGATCTATTTAATCTTGCTCCTCGCAAACCTGATTGGGATCTAAAAAGAGATATATCCAAAAGATTGGCAAAACTGGAGCGTCGCACTCAAAGGGCTATTGCTCTCTTAATACGTAAGTGTTTGCTTTGTATACATTTGATACCCAACTAGATTTCAAACTCTTATACATTAAAGTAAGATCTGCTATCAACTAGTCATATTGGTACAAGCTGTGTCTATAACATGAAATCAGTAATCTAGTATCTTCACTGTTTATTTTGTATATTTTCTTTTGAGATTTTATTGGATTTTTTCAATGTTTGTATTTTCAGGGGATCGTCTGAAAGGAAATAGTCAAGATCTAGTAACTGCCATGAATGCAACTGATTCTTTAGCTAAAGGTGATGAAGATGATGCTGACAATGATTGATGTCTATTTTGCGATGTTATATCACAGGTTCAGCTAAAATCTATCTTGGTGTCTACATACTACAACAAAGAAATAATTGAAGAAACTAAGCAACAGCAGCACCTATTTGTTAATATATTCTGAATGCAGCAGAAAAAACTCTTGGATAGAGAAAAGAGTTTTCAAGATTAAAAATATTGGTTTCACTTACTTAACCCATGAATCAAAAATGTTTTTTACTATATTATCTCACTTTGTAAATGTTACTTTCTGACATGAAGTTTGAGAGTTTATGGTGATGACAAATGGGAAGATGTGATGTTTGTTTATATTCTCCCAAGGGTTTTCTGTAAGTAAACTGAAGCAACCTCAGCTATACAATAAAATATTTTCAATCAGCTTCTGGTTTCTGTTGGTTCATTTAATGTCTGTTTTCCCATATTAGCTTTTATTGTGAGGCATTTGAGTCAGGATTTTTGTGAGCAAGTAAAGGATTTTTCATTCCAGAGAAATTCACAAGAATAATGTTAGTAGATAATTTGCAACCCAACAACAAACATTAACGTCGCTTAGACACCATTGTTTCAGTTTCATTTAGAAAATCCACCTCAACAAATTCCATCCAACTCATGCAGGATTGAGAAAAGTGGTTATGTTTGGAATGGTTTAAAATGATGATGTGCAGCTAACCTTGCTCTGGAGCATTATTCATCATTGAATAATCATTTATGAATTTGACTTGACTTTGTCAGCAATCTTCAATATTATAATTATAAACATAAATATATACAAAATATGAGGGAATTTTTCCAAAGAAAGAATCAATTATATAATTTATTCTTTATGTACTTTCTTTTCTTTTTTTAAAATATAAACTATGTAGTTGTGTAAAATATATAATTAAGGTATTGTTTGATTCAACATAATAGTGACTCCAGCAGATTGTTGGTGAGAGTTTCATGCAAGATTTCTTCTGAGTTTTGTTGTTACTACAACAATTTCATAGAGTCACAACTATAGTGCATAAAACACTCCTGTCTTTGTTAAATATATATTTTATACAATCACTAATTTATATTTTAGAAAACACATCAAGCATACAAAACAAATTCAGAAGAAAATTTTCTTTAAAAAAGTGGTGGCGGGGGATAAAGTGGAATGCTTTAAAAGGTGAGATGATCACAGTTGAAATGCCTTGAGAAAAGAACATGCTTTCATGTTTTTTGCACAAACACAGTTGTATGCACATGATTGAATACATCAGAATGAAACTGGTTATTTTCAATTTGGAAAATTTTCCATTTCAGACCCTAAAATACAGGATGTTTGTCATTAAGGAGGGATTCCATAAAATAAAAAGTCTTAATAAAATTTAATAAAAATATCTTTTACTTGTTTCAGTTATTAAACTACGGCCATGATGAGGCACTGCCTTGAAGAATTTTTTAGCCAAATGAATTGATTCCAGTACTTCTTTTTTTTAAGCCTTGTACTTATTCTATTGGTCTCTTTTGCTGAACTGCTAGTTACAGGAATGTAAACATATCAACACTAATTGTCAAGCAGTGGTAGGGGACAAACACACACACACGTGTGGATAGTGGTGAGGAGATATCCATGAAGGATGAAGTGGCGAGTCATGAGTGGAGACTGAGTCTCAAAGTCATGGTGATCACTGCAGAGCCTGTGTAGATGGAGGAATAGGGAATGGAGAGCTTGGTGTAGGTAGGGTGGCAGGAGGAGAAGTTGAGGTATGAGTGTGAGTCGGTGTGTTTGTAGTGGATGGAAGTAGTGAGAGTGGAGTGGTGTATGTTGACTGAAATGTCAAGAAAGGCGACAGAAGTGTTGGAAATGGTGCAGGACAATTCGAGGGCAGGATAGAGAGATTGGAGAAAAGAGAGGAAGGAGTCTAGTTCTTCATGGGAGAGCGAGGTCACACCAATACAGTCATCAATATAACAACTGTATAGTTCAGGAGTGGGACCAGTGAATCTTGCAAATATTTGGGCCGCAACGCATCCAACGAACGGGTTCACATAGCATTCTTGTTCCCATGGCCACTCCTGAGACCTGTTGTGTGTATATATATATATATATATATATGTATATCCCTTCTCTTGATTACTTAACAGCGTATTTACTTCTGGGTTACCTCTATTGCCACTGAACACTGCCTCAAACTTTTATCTCACTACCTGCTCTAGGACACCTTCTAGCTCTCTCTCTCTCTCTCTATATATATATATATATATAAAAATGAGAATGTGTGTCTGTCTGTCTGTGTGAATCCCTAAAACTCGAGAACTACGCAACCAATTTCATTCAAATTTTACACATGCCTTACTTAGGGTTCCAGTTGTGTTTTAGTCAAAAAAGATTTTTTAACTTCTTGCAGAGTTCGAGCCCACGGCAACATAATATCTCCTTCACTATTTAAGTATTACATGTCAAAAGTGAAACAAAAACACTCATGTCAAATACTTTCACTTTAAAAATGAAACTATTCCACTAACTGAAACAATCACATTTCGATACTGTAATGACAGATACTTTCAGAGAGAGAGAGAGATGTATATGTATATATATAGATGTATATGTACACGTATATGCATAGATATATATATATAGATATAGATCTATATGCATACATGTATATGTATACATATGTGTAGATGTATATATATATATATAGATGTACATGTAATATGTATACATATATATATATATATATATATATATATACATGCATACAGATATCTATACATATATACACCCATCACACACATACACATGGACACAAACACACACATTAGTCATTTGTTTTCTTATCCAAAACTACGTCAAAAGTACTGAATGGATCTTTATGAAATTTAGAAATTACATTCTATGCATAACGGCCATAACTCCCATGAAAATTCATATATTTTTGATGTTGATGAAATTTTAACCCGAACATAACAGATGAGCATTATTTGTAATTCAACGGTACAACAGTGTAAGACTACCCTTTCAGATATACTTACATTGTGATTTCTGCAATGTGGTGCATAAATTGTCAAGTAAATGAGACGCATCTTTGCCTCCACTGATTCACTTGCAAAGTGTTGAGTAAAATTATTTCGTTGCAGACCTCTTTGAGTCTTTTTATTATCACTGCGACACACATAGTCTCCAGTTGGTAACATTGATTTCAAGGCCTTCCCAGATGAGAGACTGGTTGTTCTAAGACATTTATCGATTGTAAATTTTGTCTGCAATTTGGAAATTATATTCTATGCATAACGGCCATAACTCCCATGAAAATTCATATATTTTTGATGTTGATGAAATTTTAACCCAAACATAACATGGAAGAGCCCCACTTCTCACATGGACAACTGTATGTTGGCTGCTCAAGAGTGGGCAGCGAAAAAAAACCTATTTGCATATGCTCCACAAGGGAAAACAAGGAACATTGTTTACAACGAGGTGTTATAATCACAACAGCAACAAAGTATGTACATGATCACCTTCTTTTAAGAAACTTCATTGACTTTCATATATTTATATTGATATACATATATATACGTGTGTTTGGGTGCGTGTGTGTGTGTATACATATATATCTCTATATATAAAGATGAGAATGTGTGTCTGTCTGTCTGTGTGAATCCCTAAAACTCGAGAACTACACAACTCTCTTTAACAAACCCAGTGAAAATACATATATTTCATATGTCAAAGAAATTCAACCAATACATATAACACCAAAGTTAAAAACATTCCCAACAATTCCACAATCCCCAACCTCCAGAGCTATTGAAGAAACTGTTATCATCAACTGACCAAGATTCCTAACATTTGCAAAACAAAATTAGACAATATGACGCTGTACTACAGATGACATCATTTGGAACCACAAGAGATTTAACTGAGGCAGCATTCATCCAAACTTTCAAGATCCAACCTCAGATTTATCATCACATTGTCTCTCTACTACCTCTGTCAAATGAATCACCAAAATTGGCCTTTCATTATTTATAATCTGTACCTGTTTGTTTGGTTATTAAATAAAATACACAAAACGTGTTTCTGAATTACATGTATTTACTTTATATACATATGAGTTGAAAACTTTCTTCTAGCATTCCACTTAATATCTATGTTCCATGCTGGCATGGATTGGAGAGTTATTAATGTAGAAATATGGTATTGTAGCTACTAACAGTTGAGGGTTGCGTAGTCTAGACAGCGTTTTTAGATTTCATTATTCTCTTTAACCCGGGCAACGCCGGGTATTTCTGCTAGTATATATATATATATATATATATATGTGTATAATAATAATGGTAATAGTAATAGTAATAATATTTTATAAGCAATCACTGCGTAATGACTAAAGAAAATAGTCTAATATTGGGCCATATAAGCCCTTGATAGAAAAAAAGAGGGCTTATATGCCTCAATATTAGACTACTTTCTCTAGTCATTACACAGTGATCACTTATAAGCTATAAGCTTATAAAGTATTATTATTATTATTGTTTACAGAATTGTAAAAATCAACAGTGCTTATCAAAAACCATCATATATATATATGTATATTATATATATATGCATGTACAATACTTATAAACAGAAGCTTTTATATGCATATTCAAAATGTTTTCCATAAATGAACTTAAATGATATATATATATATAAGAAAAGAGCATGGGCTTGAATTTGGTATTCCTTTATTTCATCTGTTACACAGGAAAAGGTCACTTGCAAGGCCTCCATGATGATGGGAAGACAATTTAGTCAAGCATTTTAGGTTGGTGGAAAAGAATGTAATCAAGTCAGAATTGGAAGCACATTGTGACCAGTGGTGTATAACAGCATTTGATGGTCTATTTGATACTGTGACATAGAAATACCAAGTTCAAGCCCAAGTTCTTTTCTCTTATCATTGATGTGCTCTTTATGTTACACTAGTCATTACCTATTGCTATACTTCTGAGTAATGACCTAGTCAAGGTGACATAGATCCTTCAGCGGAAGCCTACAACAATGATCACATTGATATGCTCAACAGCAATGTTTTTTTTTTTTTCTTGAAACAAATTTTAATTCTATCTTTCACACACTCTCTCTCAACAACAACCTGTCATTATAGTGAAAGTCTGTGTTGCATCTATATGCTGAAAAACATACAGAAACACACACAAACAACATGTATTATATATAAACATACAGTTAGCTTTTTGAAGTCTGTTTTGTGTTGTGTTGATGACTTGCACATAAAATTCCCATGGTAACAACACTACCTATCTTTCACACAAACACACACTTTCTCACAATTATTCTCCTCCCCTTATAAATATGTTGTGACAAGGGTTATCTCCCCTTTCAATTCCTCTCTCTCCCTTTAATAGGTGTTGTGACAGACAAACAGTGATCAGCTTCTCTTTTATAATATAAGATTATACAGCTCTCCTCAGACCCCATTAAACTCTGTGATCACACAAAGACAGGAGTTTAATGTGGGTCACAATAAGAGCTGAAACTTTAGCAGTAAAATTGTTGCATCCAATTCTACTCTCTTACTTTCTCTCTCTCTCTATATATATATACATACATATATATTCACACACACACATCCGCATCATTTTTTAACAGTCACTTTTCCATGCTTCTGTTGGGTCAGATTTTCTATGGCCAGATGCCCTTCCTGTTACCAACCTTTGCTTGTTTCCTCAAAAAGTAATACTTCCCTATAGCTGGACATGTTTTCATGGAAGATTGGTATCAAATGACACTACTTGTGTGACAAGGATGTTTGTTTTCAACTATCATGTTATGTCAAGACTAGAAGACAGTCACCCAAATAAAAACATATATATACATAAAGAACTTCTCTCAGCTTCCATGTACCAAATCCACTCACAAGGTTGTGGTTGGCCTGGAGCTAAACTTGCTCAACATACCACTTGGTGGGACTTAAAATTGAAACCACATGGTTGAAATGCAAACTTCTTAAACCACACAGCCACATCTGCATCTTATGCTTATATATATATATGTACAAGGTACATTCCAGAAGGTTAGAGACGTTCATTAATTTTGAAGAAGTACAAAACTTTCATCTCCTTCAATGTAGGATCCTCTGACTTCAATACATTTGTCATAGTGCTCCAGCCACTTCATGAAGATCCCATGGAAGTCCTCCAAAATAAAAATATCCAGGATCCTTGTCACATCCACCTTCATCTTCTGTCTTGAAAACAACTGCCCATGGTTCTCCTTCAGCTTGAGGAACAACCAAATGTCACAGGGAGCAAAGTTTGGACAGTGGGGAAGGTGAGAGAGAGTTTTGATGCCCATCTCTGTCAAGTAGTTGATTATCAGGACGGAAATGTGGATTAGTGCAAGTGCCAATGACCATAGTAGGAGAGCTTTGGCCTTTTACAAAATCTCTTCCTGAACTCCCTCAAAATCTTCACAAAATACTCTTTGCTGATCATCTGGCCAGAGCGAACCCAGTAAATGTAGATGATGCCCTTGCTGTTGAAAAAGGGGATTATCGAGTGCTTCCCAATGGACTTGCTTTTCCTGACCATCTTGGATTCGGGGGAACTAGGATGCTTCCATTGGACACTCTGTCTCTTGGTCTCTGGATCATAACAGCAGATCCAGCTTTTGTCACAGGTCACCTGAGATTCAAGTACTCTTGGACTGGAGGTTAATGACCCTGCTATCACCAAAGCAACTTTTCCTTCTGTTATTCTAGGAACAAACTTTGTACATGTTGAGATCTTCATGAATAATTTGTTGTACAGATGCCACACCAACTCCAAATTGTATGTTTATTGTCTTTGATGTACAAAGGTCTTCATTCAGAAAATTGCAAAATTTTTCAACCAGTTTTTATGTTCTGACACCCCTCACTTTCCCCCACTTTTCATTGTCTCCCACTTCCTTTCTACTGTCCTTGAGCCTCTTGTGCTAGAGAAAAACAGATGTTCACAAGTTAATCCATAAGTAGTCTGGAGGATTTCATAAGTTTTCATAGCATTCTGCAAGCTAGTCAACTATCATAAGCAGTATTTACTAGGGTAAAAGTGTTCAAAGTGCTGTTACAGCCATCTCCTTCAATCTGATATACTAAAATTACAATGATTTGTCTCTCCTCTGTCTTAAAACATAAACTTCCTATGTGACAGGTGCACTAGAGTAGTACATACTGTGAACACACCAGATATAAACTCCTTTGATTGCCTGGATGTCTCACTAGAAGTAGTTAATAGCTTTTGTTACTGAGGAAATATAATTAACAGGGAGGGTTGTTGCTCTGAAAGTATAGTAGTGAGAATAAGAATGGGCTGGAGAAAGTTCAGGGGGCTACTTTACTGTTAGCAACAAAGGTCTTTTCCCACAGATCAAAGGGGAAATTGAAGGATACTTGTGTTTGAATTGCAATGCTGCATGATACTGAGACATGGGCTTTGAATGCAGAAGACTGGAAAGAAATGAAGTGAGCATGCTTTGTTGGATGTGCATGAACAACAGTATACATGTTTGGAGAGAAACACTGAGCATAAGAGGAATCAGGTGTAGCGTACAAGAAAGAAGACTGCACTGGTGTGGATATGATGTGCATGGATGAGGATAACTGCATAAAAAAAGTGCTGATCGTTTAATGTGGTTGGATTTCATGGAGGAGGAAGACCCGGGAAGATATGAGATGAAGTGGTGAAGGCTAATCTCAGGATCCTGTGCCTCATTGAGATGACAAAGAACTGAAATATCTGGCAGTATGAGGTTCTTGAGTAGACCCACCCATTTCAGGGAAACTGAGTTCTAGAAGCACCAGATATATTCTCTCCACCCATACATTACAGTGATTCATTCCATCCACCACCCAACGAAATCAAATTACCTCTGACCATGTGCAATGCTTGCCTCTTTCCTTAATACTCCTGCAGCCTACCCAAGCATGTCCTATTTCTTGTCCTTCCCCAGTTAACTATAGCATTACTATCCTGCCACTCTGCTCTCTTCTGCATCCCTCTATCTTCCTCAACTCATGACTTATCAGTTATCCACCCTTCGGCCCCACCCAATTTCTATAATTAGTTTGCTTTGCCATCACCTCAACTCCTACTCCCCATACAATCTTGCAAATCCCCACCCATCCCATCTACTCACCTTGTGTCTTGAGGAACCACCTAGACACTTCATCACCATAATCTATCTCATTGCAGCACCTGCAGACCATTTCTCTCCCTCACCTGATAAATATCAGCAGCTATGCAACTTCAATAGTGCTGGAGGCATGAAAAACAAACACTCAGGACTCACTCTAAAATGGTTGGTGTTAGGAAGAACACCCAACTGTAGAAACCATGCCAAAGCAGGCACTGGAGCACAGTGCTGTCCTTGGATCGTGTCAAACCATATATATATATATATATATATATATATATATATATATATATATATATATATATATATATATATACACACACACACACACACACACACATCAATATATTTGTATCAATCACTGACAGATAGACAGATATGGTGTCTGGTTAAGAAGTTTGCTTCCCAACCTTATGGTTTTGGGTTCAGTTCTACTTGGATAAATATCTTTTATTAAAGGTCTGTACCAAACAAATCTTTGAATGAATTTGGTAATCAAAAACTGAAACAAGCTTATCATATATACAAGTGTGTGTGTGAGAATGTGTGAAGGTGTGTTTTTTTTTTATATCTCCTTGTCTTGGCATCACACAATAGTTGTAAAACAACTATTGTTGTCATACAAGCATTATCCTTTGTTTCCAAACTTCAAAGGAAACATGCCCAGCTCTAGAGAAATATTACTTGAATTGGAATCAGGAGGCTTGGTGACAGGAAAAGCACTCAGCCATAGAAAATTTGCCTAAACTAATTCCATTTGAGTCATGCAAGCATGGAAATGTGGACATTAAAATGATGATGGTGATGTAGATACATGTGTGTGTGTGTATGGAAGTTTACATTCCACATATCCTTGCACGATGGTGCTTGAGCAAAACTGTAATGTCATGTCTATATTCCTTGTAAACGATACATTCTGCAGTTGTAATTCTATACTTGTGAAGACCAGTGGAATTTTTTTTAAACCCCTTACTTGAAAAAAAACAGATACGGGTTGGTGACATGATGGGTATCTGGCCATAAAGTACTGTCTCATCTTCCAGCAACCCATACCAGTATGGGAAAGCAGATGTGACACAAATGAAATGTACGTATCACTGTGTCATGTTTATCAGCATTGTTTTCATTTATATCAAAGCCTAACTTAACAATTCAATAAATATAGATTGATAAAGTAAGTACTGGGTTTGATGTAATTGACTAAAACCCATAGAAACAGTGTCCTAATTTAGTAAAAGGATAAAACAATGTATGGTTTCTTTTATTACTATACACATATATTGGTCAACACTAACTGTTCTATAGTATTTTAATCATAAATAATATCAGATGTTGTTTTATTCATGTCATGTTATCTTCAGACAATGTTCATATTTCCACAATGCTTAAAGTAAAAGTTTTACCCTTGAGTAGAACAAACTGTTTCAGATTTCACAGTTATCTTTTCAGAAATTTTTATGGCTATCACTTTCTTCTAAAGGTCTATTTATTTGTAATGTTTAATGTCCACTCTACAATGCTAGGATTCGCACATGTCATAAAACTGACTTTTTCCTATCATAATATTCAACATAATATCTTTGGACAACAAAGCATGCCATCTCCTCAGCTTGAAGCAATTTATGTTAAATATGAATGTATTTCTTAAAAAATAAATTTTCCCAATATAATGATACTCTATTTAGCTCAATTCCTAGAATCAATATATTCAGGAAACATTTTCCTGTCAATACAACAATGCTGCTAGATTGTATTTTCAATATAAATCATTTCCATAGGCTGTAGCTCCAACGCATCATCAGATTTAACAAAACCCACTTGCTGGTTGCCCTTAGCACAATTCATCTGTTGCAAACATTAAAACCATTCTCTCACCACCAAGATTTTTCCTCCAGATGTTCTAGCTAGAACATCAGCCACATTTGATTGGTGGTGGTGGTGGGGGGGGGGTGAATAGCTTATTTTTTAAAATGTTTAATTGAGCCATTTTCTTTAAAAGCATTTATGAAAGATTTCACAAAGGTGGAGTTTCTCTCCGATAGGAACCACATGACAGAAAATGTAAACAATCTTACAAGATCTCTAGCTGTTCATTAAACCAAATTTGCAGCCTGGGTTGTAGCTAATCAACATTGATTCTGTAAATGCCACAGAAAGAAATATACATAAAATCTCATTTCATTCTTCTTCTCATGGACGGATACCTATAATTATAATAGTCCATAACTATGGATTTTCTCTAATGTGAACCATTTTATGCCTAGTTACACCATATCTTCTAGAGAATGCTTTACCACATATGTCACAGCGGTATGGTCTCTCTCCAGTGTGGACCATTTTATGTTGTTTCAAATCACCATTATATGAGAAAGTTTTACCACAAATTTCACACTGGAATAGTTTCTCCCTTGTATGAACTATTTTATGTCTTGTTATGTCACTACTACTTGCAAATGTTTTACCACAAATATCACAGTAATAAGGTCTCTCTTCTGAGTGAACCATTTCATGTCTCTTCAAATGTACATTGCATGAATAACCTTTACCACAAATTTCACAGCGATACGGCCTATCTCCAGTGTGAATAGTTTTATGCTTTTTTAAATTAAAATTAGATGAAAATTCTTTCCCACAAAATTCACAGTCGTATGGTTTCTCTCCAGTATGAGTTCGTTTATGTCTCCTTAAATTACTGTTGTTAGAGAATGTTTTATCACAAATATCACAGCAGTATAGTTTCTCTCCAGTATGCATCATTTTCTCTTTTAACAATAATTCCCTGGACGTTCACAATAACATAACAGCGTGTATCAACAATTCTAAAAATTGCTTTCATATAAATCTCGTATACCTTGACTGAATGACCTGTCACAATTTTCAAAGTAGGTGTTTTCTTTAGTCAGTGTGACATCTTCCTCTAGAAAGCCAGTTTCGAAAATAAAAATAATTCCTGAAATACAACAAGATCAATCTTAATATGGAGTAAATGAAACTTCAAGAATAAAAAATATATATATACTAACGCGAAATATTCACAATTTAGGGTAATTTAACAGTGAATAAAGCATAGATGATTTCCCAAACCCCTTCAATAAATTAAACACGAATACATACACACTGTATACTCCCATACACTGGAGCACCAATTAGTTGATATACATTCACAGGTAGAAAAGTGGTTAGAATTTGATTGTAAGTTTCATTGCTCACTAACATTCTAATTTATACAATGATCTTTTTTTGGCACTGTCATGGTATTAGCTGTCAGAAGTGAAAGTAGAACTGACAAGGAACGTTACTGCTGGTTTGAGTTGATTCTTTGGCTGCTGACTAGCCGGAGCTATCTATCTGTCTGTCTATCTCACTATCTATCTCTCTCTATCTATCTATCTATCTATCTATCTATCACTTGTTCACCTCTGTGTCCGTAGAATTTATCAAATTAGAAAACGCAAATTTAATATAAAAATATATTTTCTGAAATTGCATATTATTTAAAATATAATTTTCAACAGAGAGAATTTATCAAAATAGAAAACAAATGAAGTTTGAAGTTTAAAAATAATAGGATCGACCACTCACGACTAGCCCTGCTCGGACGCGCGACTGCGCGTTCGGGACCATGGATATAGGTGTCGAATTTGTTCCAATAACTTTCGAGTGATAGATAGATAGATAGAGAGAGAGAGAGAGAGACAGAGAGAGAGAGAGAGACAGAGAGAGAGACAGACAGACAGACAGACAGACAGATAGCTCGCTCCGGCCAGTCATGGTATTAGCTGTCAGTAGCCAAAGAATCAACTCAAACCAGCAGTAACGTTCCTTGTCATATTTTTCTACTTTCACTTCTGACAGCTGACAGTGCCCTTTTTTTTTTACCCGACAACAATATGTTTCATATTTTATCAACATATTTTTACGAGAAGGAAAAGAACATTAAAAGTATATAAGATCAAATTATCAACTACCTCACCAAGGAAAAGGAAAAAAGGAGTTGGGGGAATTAAGCAGCAGAAGAAAGAGTGGAGTGAGAAACGGGTTCTACACTCCGGACCAATGGCGTGTTTAGCCTCTCGCACACGATTGCCAAGGCGTTGCCGCTGAGAATGGCTAGTGACACTCGCTGCAGCAACTATCCCAACTTCGCAGTGCTCAGTTCTCAGACGGCGGCAGTCATCTCGATTTTTCAGAGGAAATCGGCAGTGCGGGGTCGAGAACACCTGAGGTCTCGATGGCGACCCGCAAAAACTGATAGCGGCCGGTCAGGCTCCTGTGTTTATTTACTTTTCTCTCCTCTATGTTACAGGCGACGATACCTGGGTTTGCAACCGATGCAGCAAGACTGGAGCCGAAGAACGTGTCGCAGCACGTTGCGTCCTAGATTAGGGACCTGCCTCCCACGTATGCAAAGAGGGTTATGCCGTCTATGTATTTATTCACAAGATAATATTATTGAAACGCACTTAAGTCGCAAGGTATCTTACCTTAACATACCGCCCCTCTGTCTTCTTTCTGCCTCTCCTTGAATACACCTAGGTTGTTATACATGTCCCTTCTATATCCTATATATACATATGCTGAAACTACGTAGTATATATGTTTAAAGTCGAGGCGATACCAATAATGTGACAACAGCATGGCATGACTGACCGGAAGTTGAAAACAAACTAACAGACGAAGACAAAATTAGCAAAACATGGTGATAAAGGGCACAATAATTGTTACAGACAAAAACAACATTAAATTATCCATACGTTAAATTTTTTGACACTGCTTTATTTTTTATAATCAATTTACGCCTGTCGAAATACAAGAAAAATTAATGAAGGAACTTTCAAGGGAGCTAACTCCTCTTCTCTTATAAAATGTTCTCTGAATTTCATGTTTCGAAAAATATTTCGCTGAAGTTTTTTAGTTTAATGATACTTTAAAACAAGTTTTCAATATCATTTTATTACTTTTTAACGAGTTGAAAACTCCAAAGTTTTACCAGTAAACCCGTGCTTCCATCGAGCACCCAGAAGCTAATATGGATGTATATAAATTCAAACTCTTCAGGTTAAACAAAATTACACACATTCACCTAAAACACCTAAAGCTAAAAGCACTCATCAATATCTGCAATTACTCGTGCCAACCCCACCAAATTGATACAACCTGGAAAATAGATCAAATATATATTTGTGTGTAATCACAATTTTAAAGCCCCACAAATAGTCATCAACAAATAGTGGTACACCCTTAAAAGGGCGACGAAAATAGAATCAGTATGGTTTAGCAAAGAAATAGCGATAGGAAAATATATATTAGAGGTAGACCTAGATAGAAACTTAAAAGAGGCCGTTAGGAAAGTATTCGTAACCAACGTGCTTGCGGCAAGAAAGGCTGCATTGTTAAAGTTAAAGCATGTGCACTAAGGCACAAGGAGGCGAAAAAGGTGAATGGACCCAAATGAGAGAGGTGCAACGGGGCATATACCCATTATGGTCTTCGATGGATCATAATGGGTATATGCTACTTGAGCTCGAGCAAATGTGTATGACTTAGCAGTTTTTCGCTCGACGAACTGAGATGAATGTTGAACGGAAATGCGATTTCAGTGTCCACATCAACGGCCTGCTGCACCTCTAGGTAAGGGGTGCGGATTGTTGCGAAAAGCCAATAACAACCGTAGAAATACGGGAAGTTATGATTGGCTGCACGGAGGGCTTGTGGTTTTGATAGTCTGCCCTACGAGTTTTACTTTTATAAGCCTGTCTTGTTTCGGAGGCCGCTTGGCAGATATCTACTGTAACTGGCAGCAGAAAGGAAGAATTTCTAATTCTGTGTTTTGAGGAACGGTGATACTGCTGAGAAAGAACCCGAACAAAGAAGGTGAATAAATAAATTTTAGGCCCATTTTCAAAACTATTATAGATTGCAGATTTCAAAACTTTGACTAAGTTGTTAGCGAAGAGGTTTGCGCTTGTCATCAAGGATCTGATTAGTGCTGCGCAAATATGCGCCATCCCAAGTAGGTCTATTCTTGACAACCTTACCTCATGCGATACATCATAGAAAGAGTGTGTAAAGAACCTGACATAGTTGGAGTCCTAATTAATCAGAAGCTTTAAATAAATTCAACAATACTTGTCAGCTGTTCTCATGTTGGCTGGTTTCAGTCCTGTCTTCTGCGACTGGATTATCACAATGTTCAGCTACATCTGCTGGGTACTTCAGGTGAATGGTCACTTATCAGAACTTTCTTGTATTATGCACTGGATCTTCACGATTTTCCCCTCTCTTCTCGTCTGCTTATACTAACTCTAGTCATTACTACGGAAACTGGGGACGCTAAGGAGCATTCTGCATGAACTAGAACGTGCTTCCAATAGGTGGTAGTAATTACTTTTTATAATTTATAGATCCAGGGGAAATTGTTGTGACTGAACTCTCCCAAGCTTCTGTTACATTGCAATGTCGATACTACTAAAGCAGCGCGGACCCGAACGCGCAGTCGCGCGTCCGCACTAGCTAGTCGTGAGTGGTCGATCCTAACCCTAACCCTAACCACGTATTCATTTGCACACGCGGGTTAGGGATAGGGTTAGGGTTAGGATCGACCACTCAAAACTAGCTAGCGCGGACGCGCGACTGCGCGTTCGGGTCCGCGCTGCTTTAGTAGTACCTGCAATGTCTATGTTCACAGACCTCTCTTTGAGCTAGCTCTGCGAACTATATTTTCATTCTTTTTTCTTTGATCATTTAAATAGTTTAATACAAAACCACATTAAATTACAAATCGTAAACAATAGTCATGTTTCTTCCATAATTTTGTACAAAAGAAAGACAACGAAAAGAAGGAAAAAGGAGAGAGGAGAAAAAATGAGGAAAAAAAACATCAATGCAGCGCCAAATGCTTCAGTCGGTCGCACACCACAAGGTTCAACGGAACATACTGAAGCAAGCCAGCACCCACGCAGTATTACCACGGGTGATGGCGAGGCTAAGACGTTGGAAAAGCTAAGCGTGAGCCGCCAACTACAAGAACTTCGCCGTTAGAACTTCATTACAGGCCGGAAGAAATGGTTCATTAACAGGTCCCGATACATAAGGATTTTGTTCCGTTCGGCTACGGAAGCAGTGAGCCTCCCATTTACTGCAGCATCCAGGATTTGAGAGGGAGCAAAGGGGTCACAGACTGTGACATCCCAGATGAGGCACCTACCTCTTACCTAAGCTTTTCATGGCAGTCGAATAACTCCAATTCAACAGAAATTTGAACACACCTATGGTAAAAGACTTTCTTGCCATCATCATCCGGTCTTTATTTATACACTGTCAAATGTGTCTTTCAGCATGTGATTTGTTGGTACCGAAGAAGGAAAAAAATATTTAAAAAATTTTGCCCGTAAATCTATTCTAGCATATTAAGTTCCTTCATAAAGGCTCCCTTGTTGATAAATAATAGTTATATTGGATGTTTTTTTTAAATTTCATCATGCGTTTGATATAAATTGGAGGAAGTAAATTATGATTGAAGGTGTTTCTCAATTAAATTGTGTTAGGGACTTTTAGCATGTCACCGGTGTCATTTTGACAAGGGAAGCATTGTTATTGACACCGTGTACTTAATATCCCAATGTTTTGTTCAGTTAATTGATTTATATTGTATAAACTCACAAAAAAAATTCTTTTAACAATAATAGATTGTATTCACACACACTTCTCAGTTTTTCAGAATTCCTTGTAACTTGATAATATGGAAGACGTTGATCACGTAGACACTTCAAATACAGCAGTTTTGAATGCTATAGATTCAGATACAAGGACATACAACAGTGAGAAATTTTTACATAGTGAAACATTTACTAAACAAAGATCATTACAGAAAAACATTACTGAATATTGTTGTGAGATTTGTAAGAAAAGATTCTCTTTAGAAGAGGAAGTCATCATACACAAAAAAATACACAACGAAAAATCTTACCAATGTGAAACATGCAGAAAATATTTTGTCAATAAGCGTTCTTTGACAAGGCATAAAAGAATACATACTGAAGAAAATCCCTGTCACTGTGAAATATGCGGGAAATCATTCTCTGTTAAGTCTAGTCTTGTAGTTCACAAACGTAGACACACTGGTGAACAACCATTTCAATGTGAAATTTGTGGGAAATCTTTTGTCGCTAACACTGATTTAACAAGTCATAAACGAATTCACACTGGAGAAAAACCATATCCATGTGAATTATGTGGGAAATCGTTTACCAATAACAGCAATTTACACAGACATGAACGAATACACACTGGAGAGAGAAAATGTTCCTGTGAAACATGTGGAAAATCTTTTGTCAATAATAATGATTTAAGCAGACATAAAAGAACACATACTGGAGAGAAACCATATTACTGTGAAATATGTGGAAAATCATTCACTAATGATTTTAATGTTGTCACTCACAAACGTAGTCACACAGGAGAAAAACCCTATAATTGCAAAATATGTGGAAAATCTTTTGCCAACAATAATGATTTAAACAGACACAAAAGCATACACACTGGAGAAAACCCTTTTAATTGTGAAATATGTGAGAAATCCTTTGTCAGTATTGGTAATTTAAACAGACACAAAAGTATACACTCTGGACAAAAACCCTATCCTTGTCAAGTATGTGGAAAATCTTTTGTTAATAATAGTGATTTAAACAGACATAAAAGCATGCATACTGGAGAGAAACCATATCACTGTGAAATTTGTGGAAAATATTTTGTGAGTATAGGTGATTTGAACAGGCACAAGAAAATACATACTGGAGAAAAACCCTATCCTTGTGAAATATGTGGAAAATCTTTTGTCCATAATAGCTATTTAACAAGGCACAAAAGAATACACACTAGAAAAAATCTGTATCACTGTGAAATATGTGGAAAATCTTACACTGATAATACAAGATTTATTATCCACAAACTTAGTCACAGTGGAGAAAAGCCTTACTCTTGTGAAATATGTGAAAAATCATTTGTCACTTTTTACGATAAAAAAAGACACAAACGAATACACCTTACAGAAAAACCATTTTGCTGTGATATATGTGGGAAATCTTTTATTCAAAATGCTCATCTTGTTATCCACAAATTTAGTCACACTGGTGAAAAACCTTATTATTGTGAAATATGCGGGAAAGCTTTTGCTAGTACTAGTCTTATGAAAAGGCACAAAAGAATACATACTGGAGAGAAACCTTATCCCTGTGATATATGTGGAAAATCATTCTCTGTTAAGTCTAGTCTTGTAGTTCACAAACGTAGACACACTGGTGAACAACCATTTCAATGTGAAACTTGTGGCAAATCTTTTGTTGATAATACTGATTTAACAGGTCATAAACGAATTCACACTGGAGAAAAACCATATCCATGTGAATTATGTGGGAAATCGTTTACCAATAACAGCAATTTGCACAGACATGAACGAATACACACTGGAGAGAGAAAATGTTCCTGTGAAATATGTGGAAAATCTTTTGTCAATAATAGTGATTTAAGCAGACATAAAAGAACACATACTGGAGAGAAACCATATTACTGTGAAATATGTGGAAAATCATTCACTAATGATTTTAATGTTGTCACTCACAAACGTAGTCACACAGGAGAAAAACCCTATCATTGCAAAATATGTGGAAAATCTTTTGTCAACAACAGTGATTTAAACAGACACAAAAGCATACACACTGGGGAAAAACTTTTTAATTGTGAAATATGTGGGAAATCTTTTGTCAGTGTTGGTAATTTAAACAGACACAAAAGTATACACTCTGGAAAAAAATCCTATCCTTGTCAAATATGTGGAAAACCTTTTGTTAGTAATAGTGATTTAAACAGACATAAAAGCATACACATTGGAGAAAATCCTTATCCTCGTGAAATGTGTGGAAAATCTTTTGTCAGTGATAGCTTTTTATGCAGACATAAAAGCAGACTCAATGGAAAAATAGTGTTTCACTGCGAACTGTGTGGGAAATTATTTCTCACTAATAACAGTAGAAAAAGACACAAACTTATGCACCTTACAAAAAGACCATTTCATTGTGAAATATGTGGGAAATCTTTTATTCAGAATTCTCATCTTGCTATCCACAAATTTAGTCACACTGGTGAAAAACCTTATCATTGTGAAATATGTGGGAAAGCTTTTGCTAGTACTAGTCTTATGAAAAGGCACAAAAGAATACATACTGGAGAAAAACCTTATCCCTGTGATAGATGCAGGAAATCATTCTCTAATAAATCTAGTCTTATTGTTCACAAACGTAGACACACTGGAGAACAACCATTTCATTGTGAAATTTGTGGAAAATCATTTGTTGATAATAGTGATTTAACAGGTCATAAACGAATACACACTGGAGAAAAACCATATCCATGTGAATTATGTGGTAAATCGTTTACCAATAACAGCAATTTACACAGACACGAACGAATACACACTGGAGAAAGAAAATGTTCCTGTGAAATATGTGGAAAATCTTTTGTCAGTAATAGTGATTTAAACAGACACAAAAGAATACATACTGAGTTATAAATTGGCTGTGAAATTTCCACTAGACTGGAAATCTTAACTGAAATGTAACAAACACTTTTTTGTCAAATCTAAACTTAAAATCCACCAAAAACACCTAGAGAAATATTTAGGGCAGTGAAATATGTCAGAAATTTATTTGAATTTTCATATTTTAGTCTAGAAATGTGTTTTTGTTTAAGGGAAATCTTTTCATTAAAAATATTTGGAAAATGCTTATAAACTTGACAAATGAATACATATTAGAAAAAGATCTGTATTAATGTGAAATATATAATAATTCATTTAGTCTAAATTAAGTCTACACTTCTGATTCACAGATAAATACAAACTAGAGAAAATATAAGTTGAAATATGTTGAAAATCATTCTCTCTGTGTCCTAGTCTTGTAATTTATAAACACACATTGAAGATCTATTCATAGATATTTGTTAATTAAGTTCCTTACTCAATCACAATTACGAGTGGAAAAACACTTTACAGAAGTGAAATTTGTGGTAAATTATTCAAAAGCCATGTTAAACATATATAAACTGGAGGATAATACTGTAGTGATCATGTATTGAAAACAATGTCTATAAATAAATGTTAAAAAGAAAACAAACTACTGAGAGATTCATGTAAAATCTTACTGATATTTGTTACAATATTTATTTCATCTGCCGTTATCTGAGTTCAAATTCCACCAAGGCCAACTTTGCCTTTCATCTTTTCAGGGTCGATTAAATAAGTACCAGTTATGCACTGGGGTCGGTGTAATTCACTGAATCCCTTTGTCTGTCCTTGTTTGTCCCTTCTATGTTTAGCCGCCTGTGGGCAATAAAGAAATAGATATTTTTACATAAGGCAGCGAGCTGGCAGAAACGTAAGCACGCCAGGCGAAATGCTTAGCGGTATTTTGTCTGTCTTTACGTTCTGAATTCAAATTCCGCCGAGGTCGACTTTTCCTTTCATCCTTTCAGGATCAGTAAAATTAAGTACCAGTTGCATACTGGTGTCGATCTAATCAACTGGTTCCTTCCCCAAAAATTTTGGACCTTGTGCCTATAGTAGAAAAGAATATTTATTTTTACATGTAAATTAAAATCATTTTACTGTAATATTTGTTGGATATTATTTTTTGGACAGTTGAATTAGTTGTTTTAACACAATTTACCATAAAAGACAACAACATTTTTTTATAAAACTGTTGCTGCATATAACTTGTACAAACCTAAAGATAGTGGCTTCCACATCTTGGTAAAACATGAGGTAGTCAGAACATTTCAATAGCTTGATCATAATAATAATAGTAGTCATCTTGAATAGAATTTTGCAGAACATTTTGATATTTCCAATATTTTGCTAGTTTAGGGCAGCGAACAAGCAGAACTGTTAGCAGGTCAGGTAAAGTGCTTAGAATTCCGCTGGGGTTGATTTTGCTTTTCCTTTTGGGGTCAATGAAATAAGTACCAGTTGAGTACAGGGGTCAATCTAATTAACTCCCCTCCAAAAAAAAAATTGCTGGCCTTGAGTCAAAATTTGAAACCAATATTTTGCTGGTTTATACTGTTACACATGCTTAGATGCTGGTTTCTTGCCTACACATTTTTCTTTATTTGTTGCTGGCGTTAAGGTCAATTCTGCTAACTCCATTCTCAGTTATTTTGAATAAATATTGCTAGGACTGTTGTATCACGAACAAAGATTCAGTCTGAGAGACTGTTATCTTTTAACCATATAAAGACACCAATTCATAGCTACTTCAAGCTATAACAGTAAATAAATTGTAATAGCAGAAGAGGAAGATGAGTTCATAACTGCTGTACTTCGGTGAGGATTTACAACCCACTGCTATTGTAGCTGTTTTATTGTCTCCAGTTCATTCAGTATGAAATGGGACACATTCTCAGTGTGGATCTAGATTGTACCAAATTCTTAGCTCAAAATATTCATGGCATTCTATTCTGATGTATCATGATTTAAAACTTGCTGGAGCACAGCCTTGTAGGGTCTTTAGTGAAACAAACCACCCTAGTACTTATTTTTAAGTTTGATATTTATTCTATTGGTCTCATTTGCCAAGCTGCTAAGTTACAGGGATGTAAACAAACCAACATCAGTTGTCAAGCATAATTGATATGGCTGAGATATATATTTGTCAGTACATTTTCACATTTTCACACTATTATCAGCAGGTCACATTCACTCTTTCTTTGCTGTGGATGTGTAGTGAGTGCTTTTACGTGCCACTGGCATGAATTAATCATGCATTATCTTGTAGCTTTGGGATACTGTCTTGCTCAGTAATGAGGAAGAGATAGCAGTTCTCTAGGCCACTAAGATAGAAACAAGAAATTGGAAAGGTCAAACCTTAAACATGGTGATATAAGGAACGAAAGAAATAATTGAAGAATTGCCAGAAATAATAGCATTTGACAATATCGAAATGGTAGTCAGAGTAGAGGGCACGACCCCCCCAGATGCTACAAGTGTGGCCAGAAAGGTCACACTAGAGCAAACTGCCCTCTACAAGACAAAAGGGGAAAGGAAGAACTGACAAGAGAAAAAGAAAAAATACTACCACTACCAGCAGCAGAAATAGAAGAAGGCGAATGGGAGATGCCTGGCAAGAAAAGGAAACGAAAAAGGAAGAAACTAGGTAAAACAAATACAGAACCCCACCCACTCCCTCCAACACGCATACAAATACATTCAGATACAAGCCATTCAACCTCCCCACCTCCCGAAAAGAAGTAACTATGCGATCATGTATGACAATACCAATGAGGGTCTGTGTGAAGAAATAAAAAAGTGGAAAAATTTAAGATCGGTGGACACTTGCAAATTCGACAATGTGCAAGGGTGGCATTGCTGCTTGTTGCTAAACGAAGATCAGAAGAAAAAATTCAAAGGCAGATTTAAAATGTGGGAAGTGGAACTAGACATTGAAAAGTTACCATGGAACATGGATTACATGCAACTACTAAAGGAGTACGGGTTCGACATCTTTGAAGGCACCAAGTACAAAAAAAAAAAATGAAGTAACTCAGAGGTGGGGCTGAGAAAACTTTCATTTCTTCTCTCATTTTCATTTTGTCATTCATTGTAACATACGCTTTTGGTTCTTTTTCTTCTTTCATTGTTTTTTTAATTTGTTCGATTTTAAGTTATTTTTTCAAAGCTATAATAGGAGTGACAAGGAGCATATTAAGCATATTTTGCTTTATGAGTTCAATAAAGGCAACAACGCAATGGAAAGTGTGAGGAATATTAATGCAGTATATGGGGATCGGACAGTAAACGTAAGCCAGTGTCAATGGTGGTTCCAGAAATTCTGAGCCGGTAACTTCAGCCTGTACTCTACACAAGCCTCATTGTGGAAGATCTGTAGAGTTCGACAAGGACGTCCTGCAAACCCTGGTGGAATAAAATCCCATTGTAACTGTTGAGGAACTAGCAGAGAAGCTTGGATTTGGTCATTCAACCATTCATCGACATCTGTATGCCACTGGAAAAGTCAGCAAATTGGATCAATGGGTTCCTCACAAATTTTCTGAGTCTAATTGCATGCAGAGAGTGAATGCGTGCTCTACTTTGCTGTCACATCTCACGAATGAACCTTTTTTGGACCGAATAGTGACTGGTGATGAGAAATGGGTTCTCTATAGAAATGTCAAGCGCCGATGACAGTGGGTAGGGAAAGGAGAAACACCGACACCCCAGGCTAAAGAAGGTCTTCACTCATGTAAGGTGTTGTTATCTGTTTAGTGGGATATGAAAGGTTTAGTCCACTTGGAACTCAAACCAAACGGTAACAAAGGAGATCTACTGCGAGCAGCTTGAGCAGTTTAAGTCAGTGCTAGATGAAAAACGACCATCTTTGGTTTTGAGACGGAAGGTGTTCTTCCATCAGAATAATACTTGGCCATATACAGCAAGGATGACATTTCAAAGGCTGGAGCAGTTTGAATGAGGAAACAATGCCCCCACCCACCATATTCGCCGGACATTGTCCCCATCTGATTATCATTTATTCCGCAATCTCCAGAATCATTTGGATGGAAAAAATATGAATTCTGTAGACGAGATCAGAACAGTACTGGAAGAATTTTTCCGTCATGGACAAGTGAATTTTGGAAGAGCATTGTAGAAAATGAACGAGAATATATTTTAGATTAAAAAAGAACTTTGTGTATCTTAATTTTGAGAGATAAAAGAAATTTTTAAAAAGCCCACATTATTTTTGGGATAACCCTGTGTGCGTGCGCGCGCCTATGTGATAATTTCTCTTAAGCATAGCGATACTAATAACCAGTTGTTAGAACTCAATACGAGTACAGAGTGTAATGTTAATTATTAAATGACACGGGAGCAGGGATCACATAATCTACTTCATTAACTTACATCTGTTTCTGCTATAAGAAACAGTGCACTCAGAGCCGAGTGCTTGTGCAACATCTTATAGCTTCCTTGAAACCATTATATACACAAACACACACACGTAGGTAGGTATGGATGTATGGTTATGAATGCTCATTGATCAGATCACTGTACATTTATATTTAATTAGTGGCTATTCGTTTTGAATTTTCGATTCCCAGACCGGGCGCTGTGAGTGTTTGTTGAGCGAAAACACCTAAAGCTCCACGAGGCTCCGGCAGGGGATGGTGGCGAACCCTGCTGTACTCTTTCACCACAACTTTCTCTCACTCTTACTTCTGTTTCTGTTGTGCCTGTAATTCAAAGGGTCAGCCTTGTCACACTGTGTCACGCTGAATATCCCCGAGAACTACGTTAAGGGTACACGTGTCTGTGGAGTGCTCAGCCACTTGCACGTTAATTTCACGAGCAGGCTGTTCCGTTGATCGGATCAACTGGAACCCTCGACGTCGTAAGCGACGGAGTGCCAACAACAACATTCGTTTTGAATGAAATATACGCCAAGACGAAGTTGTTTGATCTCTAGTGAACGCGATCCGGCAAACTATAATACTGTTGCATTTATTTTTATTATCGAGAACTACTCTGTCGAATCTTTTATTCCCACCCCCATCACATTTTTTAAGATGCAAGGGCACAATTTGAAAGGAATTTGGCTGATACTTTTATAGGGTTTCAGATCCTCTGTCGTTGATACGTAATAAATATGTTGAACCATGTTTTATAATGAGTTGAACATAACTGACGGTATTTTGAATGTATTAAATTATGTTAGGAACTTTTAACCTATGTCACCGGTCTTATTTTGTTGAGCGAAATATTGTCACTGATACCGCTTACTTGATTGTAATTAATTCAGTCAATTCAATTGTATCATGTAAACACAGTATCATGAAATCTATGAACCATAATAGATTATTTTAATAGACATTTCGTAGTTTTTTTTTTTGTTTAAGAATTCCTCGAGAACTAATATGGAAGACGTTGATCGTTTGGACTCTTCAAACATGACAGTTTTAAATAATGTAGATTCAGTCATGCAGACACACAGTGAGAAACCTTTACATAGTGAAACATGTACTATACAAAGATTATTACACAGGAATGTTAGTGAATATCATTGTGATATTTGTAGGAAAACATTCCCTTCAGAACAAGAAGTCTTCACACACAAAAAAGTACACAATAAGGAAAAATCGTTTCACTGTGAAATTTGTGGGAAATCATTTATTCAGAATTCTCATCTTATTATTCATATACGTAGTCACACTGGAGAAAAACCCTTCCACTGTGAAATATGCGGGAAATCTTTTGTTAATAACAGTATTTTAAAGACGCACAAAAGAATACATACTGGAGAAAAGCCTTATCTTTGTGAAATATGTGGGAAATCTTTCCCCTCAAACAGTAGTTTAACAAGTCATAAAACAATGCACAATGGAGAAAAACTCTTCAACTGTGAAGTCTGCGAAAAGTCTTTCATGAAGAACTCGAATCTTATTATCCATATACGTAGTCACACTGGAGAAAAACCGTTTCACTGTGAAATATGTGGGAAATATTTTGTCGATAGTAGCTATTTATCAAAACACAAAAAAATACATACTGGAGAAAAACCTTTCCACTGTGAAACATGTGGAAAATCATTTATCACTAGCAGTCTCTTAAAAAGGCACAAAATTATACACACTGGAGAAAACCCGTTTCATTGTGAAATCTGTGGGAAATCGTTCAATGTTAATTCTCATCTTATAGTTCACAAACGTAGTCATACTGGGGAAAAACCATATCATTGTGAAATATGTGGCAAGTCGTTCGTCGATAAGAGTAATTTAACAAGACACAAAATAATACACAGTGGAGAAAGACCTTTTCATTGTGAAATCTGTGGTAAATCATTCTCTGATAATTCTAATCTTGTCGTTCACAAACGTAGACACACTAGACAAAAGCCTTATCATTGTGAAATATGTGGGAAATCTTTTCTCACCAAGAGTCACTTAAAAAGACACAAACAAATGCAAACTAGAGGGAAGCCTTTTATTTGTGAAGCATAAAAATCGCTTTGCTGCAAATCGGAACTAATACTAAACCAACAAGTACACCAAGAAAAACATTTAGCATGATGAAATATTTTGTGACTTCTCATATAATAGTCTAGAAATGTGTTCTTGTTTGAGAAACAACATTTCATTAAAAATATTTGTGAATTACAAACTTGTTGACAAATGAATACACAGACAAAAATCTGTACTAATGTGTGAAATATACTGGAATTCATTCAGTGGTAACTGACCATAACACTTCTAATTCACAGGTGACTACAGATTAAAGAAAACAAGTATGAAATATGGGAAACATTTTGTGTTCTTGTGTATTCCACAAATAGACGCCAGAAAAAGATCTATTTGTAGTATTATACAGAGGTTCAATCTGGTATTGTGACTGGAAAAACACTTCTCAAGTGTGAAATTTGTGGTAAATTTTCTCGTTTAAAAGCCATGTTAAATATATATAGGAGGAAATTGAGATGATTATCGAAAACTTTGTAAACAGACGTATAAAACAAAACAAGAAATTACTGAGGAATTCATGTAAAATCTTTTTAATGATATTTGTTAAAAATTATATTTATGTGTAAATCCAAATCTTATAATATTTATTAGATATTATTTTGGTGGCAGGGGCAGTTAAATATTATTTTACAAAATCGATTACTACAGAAAACACTATGAGAAACTAGTGTTTAATAAAACTGCTTCCATACTTAACTTGTACGAGCTTAAAAATAGTGTGTCTAGTAACCTGAGACAGTTAAGTAACTTGGTTTTAGTGATAATGCTCATATAACTTCTCAAATAAAATTCTGCAGGCCAATGGACGTTTTGATATTTTTTAGTCATTTGTTCAATGTTGTCATCTATGCTTGCATAGTGGCTGCCTAGCAAAGACCAACTCCATTCTTGCCATTATAAATTATTTTGAATAGCTATTGCCAGAAGAGCAATATTACAGGCAAAGATTAAATGAATGACTATCATTATACCTTATAAAAAGATCAATCCCTTGTCCTAAGTTATAATAGTTGCTGAATTGCCATAGTTGATGAGAAGATGGGTTTAACCCTGTTGTACTACCAGCTGCTATAGCTATTATATTATATAGCTCAAGTTCATGATAATCTTTTACATCTTCAAGAACTTCAGATGTTTAGTTGGCACTCAGTTTGGTGTGAGACTCAACTTGTGGAACTGCAGATTCTACCAAAGTCCATGAAACTAATTGTAACACCAAGTACTACTGGCACTTCATTATGATATATATCAATATATATAATCTTTGGGGTCATATCATATATATAGCTCTACCATTATTATCAGAATAATTTTTCTCTAATTGTCTCATTCACTCAGGTTAACTGCAATTGATAACTACACTTTTCTTTCCCTCTGCAGGATTGTTAAGATTGATAAAAAGATTAAAAGTAGAATAGGCAAGTAGGGCACAGAGAATGTTACTAATTTATTGTCTAAGAGTATTGTTAAAGTTATGATATATCTTCATTTGCTATTCAACATATTAACTTGCATCAATTAAACTTGTTAGTAGTTCATATTTCAAATCATTGGTTCTCTGTGATAGATAATGCTATTCGCCATTTTGATATATGGAAATAAACTCATATTAATATTACTAAAATTGATAGATTAAATTAAGCTGGCAGAATTGTTGGCACACCAGGCTAAGCAATATTTTGTCCGTCTATGTTCTGAGTTCAAACTCCATCAGGATCAATGTAAGCCATTCAAAATTATATTCAGTTTTCTCCCTTCAACTGATCAAGAATTTATAAACTAGAAAATATTGTGTCTGCTTCACTTTGGATCATAATAGAAACTTAATCTCTTTAATAACTTCACACTTTTGTAGTAATGTTTGATAAACCACAAATGCTTGCCATATATTCAAAGAAATTTAATTCTCTTGATGTTTATTTTCTGATACTGAAACTGTTTTGTTGTCTAAACCAATCTTAAATCTACATATAATAAAATAACAACCTTTTGAAAAAGATATCACTTTTACTGAAGATAATGTTAAGCTTTATTCTGAATACTTACAAAGAATAAACCAAATACTTAAATGTAGATGTTGGTCATAAGACAAGGGGAAAACATCTCATAAATCTCACAATATTATAAATGTAATAGAATTTCATGAAATATATTTTATGAAGTTAACATTTTTATATCACTTCAATCTCTCTTGTTGGCTTTAATAACACAGAAAGGTGTCACACCCAAATGCTGGTGTAGCAATAGCTTTGTAGACTGCTTCTAGCAAAGATGTTTTAAAGAGGAGAGGTTTCATATTGATGGACTAACAAAGGTGAAATTTACACAGAGTTATAGCAAACTTGATTGTGAAGAACACTACTGATGTCATGCTAGCGAGACAAGTGCAGAAATACTTATCTAGGAACAAGCTCCAATACTTGGCATTTGTTGACCTGGAAAAAACCTTTGATGGGGTTCATACTTTCACATCTGGCTGTTGCAAAAAGCAATAAGAGCTGGTGGATGGTTTGTGAGAGATGTACAGAAGTGCTGTCAATAAGGTACAACAATGAATTTAGAATGCAGATAGGGATCCATCAGAGCTCTAGCAAAGTTTTAGTGATGCTCCATGATGGTGAGAAGGTTTATGATGACCAGAAAGAAATAAAGCAAACATACTCCACTGAATGTGTGATATCAGAATGCATGAGCTACACCCCAAATGAGCTGAGAGTAAAACTAGATATAAATGGACTTAACATAAAATTGAAAAGTTAAGGAAGAACATTGGGATGTGTTATTAAAAAAGAGCTTGTATATTTTAAGATTACTGAAAAGAGGTGTAGTAATGTATTCCAATTTGTATGCCAATTAACTGAGGTGATTATGTATCTATGAGAATTGAATCCAGTCACATAAGTCATTTTTGAGAGACTAAAATATTTTCTCGTTATTTCAAACAGAGCCTGAAGTTATATTATTGTATCAGTTTTTCAACAAAACTATCTCATGTATTTTATTGTGTCTGGGAAGAGTCATTATCTTTTAATGCCTTATTATTTAACACACCAGTTCGATTTCCACTCATTTACTTATTTATTTTTTCTAAAATTTTTGTTGTGTCTTGCAACCTTTTCAATAGTCATTGACTCTCTCATATATTCTCTTCAGTTAATTTCACTAAACATCAGTGACATCTACTATATAACATCTTATAAGAGATGTTTCCCCACAAAATTACTAGATTACACTTTATACAACTATTGTGATAATGGCTCTGATAATCTGTTAGCAAATAACACGCGTTGACTTTAAGCTCAGCTTCAAAATCTGTTTTGAAGTTGTTTCCAGTGTTATTACACTCAGGTGATGGTGAGCAGCCACATTGTGTTTATATCTTGGTCTTGGTCTACAAGAAGAACCCCTCCCTCTCATTTCAGTACTCGGAATTAATTCAACACTCATCAGTTTCACTTTGCTGTAATCTCTACCAGTGTTGAGTCAACCCATCATGTGGTACCTACATACAGCAAAATGGACAGTGGAATTATATGGAAACAGGACAGTATTTTTACAGTTGATTCTTCAGATAATTGCTTAGTCTTCTATTTACTCAGTTCTCAGTATGATTAAATGATAAAATTATAACTAGAGACATGCACACTCCATTCAATTATTCATCAAAGAGAAGCATTTTTGAGACATCCCTAAAACATAGTATTACTGTGGGTGATGGTGAAGCTGAAGTACTGAAACAGTCAGGCACTGTCCCAAGCATCATCTTAATGCATAAGGCTTCCTTGTCAGTGGCCCAGCAATTCACATCTCAAAAGCCAGATTGAATTTGCTGACAAATTACATTGTTTTAGTGCCTTATTTCATCCAGTTACTGATATTGTAACCCTCACCTCCATCACAACATTAAGGATGTGTGATGGAGCAAATGTACTGCTAACTGCAGTGTCTGTATGAAGTATCTGCTTCAAACCCAAGGGTTAAAGAGTGAGTCCATCAAGCCTCTTCCTATTATCTCTTGACAATCCCAATGACTCTATAGTTGAGACAATATTTATCCTGGTTTAGGGCTCATTTAATGATCAAGTTTATCTTGATGCCACAACCAATATTACCTACATCAAGTCTCTATAATAATTCATGATGACCTCCAGTATCAAGGGGCTTACCACACTGATATTCTTCAGATGAATTAAGTCAAAGTACAAACATTCTAGTCTAACCTGGAAGGTGAGAGTGACTTGAAAAGGAGGATATTACAATATTGATGAAGGGGCAGAAATAATTTTATATTTGAAACCAACAGAAAAAAAGATATGTGATAAAAACAAAAATAAACAATTCTCTTGAAGCTACTAAAGGGAAGATAATCCTTATTCCAGATATCCAAATTATAAAATTCAAGGACATGAAAGAACATTTGCACAGTATTAAAAGCATCATTTGTAGATTTATTTTATTTTTAGATATAACTATTGTTTTATGCTATTTATTTTTCAGGTGTCTGTTATTTATATGGCCTTGATGAAAAGTGAACATTTACACCTACATGTGTTAGCTGCAATCAAAGTCTATGTTTTGTTAAAGCTGACTATTTGCTAGCGTATAAGACCCCCGCCCCCTATTTTACAAGTATATTTAATAAAAAAAAAAAAGAAATTTAGTATGCTTCATCATACACTTATTAAAAGATACCTTAAAATGGTTTGTAGGGGTAAAATATATGGTTCTATGCATGTAACTATAATATTGTAACAGTACATTTGAATAAAGTACAAAATCTTACATTTATCATAAATGTTATGGGAGTACTATATTTGAACTTTATCTTCTTTCAGGTCAAGTGCATAGTTGCTTATATTTTTATCAAAAGAATTGCCATAGAGGATATAAAATTTATATTTTGGGTTGACATTTTTTTTTGTGTAACGGCAGTCAGCTGCAAGAATGGCACACCACAACTATGGTTTTGCTTTTATCCACTTATTGCAAATACCTGAAAGGCAGATGAAAATTTAATATTTTCCTCTTTCTAGAATTTTTCACTTGGATAGCTAAAAGGTAACAAAATAATTAAATAATATAAGAGATAAATCAGGTGTAGATTGTGTATGTTGAGGAAGATGGTGTAATGAGATGATGTGATTTCCCACATAACTGCTCATGTACTGTAAGCAATTTTTCATAAGTTTATGCTAGCAGGCTGTGATAATTTGGCTTGTTTTCAGTACTTTATTATTAGTAGCAACTATTGTACCGAGCTGGTGTATGGACAACTAGCTTCTTGGCCTATGGCACTTGATCTCCTGTCCATAATTCAGCCACATTAGATGCAAGGCAATTTTTGGATACAGCTGATATTAAAAAGATATGTCTTATACAATACAGTAATTTCTATGATTGAAACTTGGTTACTAGTTGTTAATTTGTATCACAAATATTTTTGTAAAAGTGCTATGCATCTTCTCAAAATATAGAAACTGTTTCACAACATATAAAAAAGACTTTACCATTTCCTCCCCTACTTCTCACCCACATCATATATATATATATATATATGTATATATATATATATATATATATATATATGTATGTATACATACACACATATACAGGATGTGATGGGTAAATTGTCACCATTTTATATTTTTAATTTCGTGCATGTGCATTGTTTTTGATTTTGTCAACTACACAATATAGTAGGGTCAGTTGGGGCATGGTCTGCAAGGAAAACAGCATGACGCAATTCACTCTGCCAGAAATTTGGAAATGACACGCTGTACTGGTTGGCATTTGTGCCGGAAGTTATAAAAATCACACTGAGAGTGAAAAAAAATTGTGCTGAGAGTGATAAAAGTCAAAACATCCAGTCATCATCATGGTGTTTGAAGTGATCCCTGGTGATGGCAATGTTATGCCTCCATTCATCTTCCTAAACGGCCTCACACTCAACATGGAGGCCTACATCAAGTGACTGGAAGAGGTACTGCTGTCCTGGGTGAAGAGGGTGGCTATTGGAAGATCCTGTGTCTGGCAAGAGCTCAGCACCGTGCCACAAGCAAGAGAACCCAGCCATGGCTGTCAGGCAATTTCTGACCCCCCCCCCCCCCCAACATCTGGTCACCTAACTCCCCACTCTGCAACCCCCTTGATTATCATGTGTGGGGTACAGTTGAGCAAGAGACCAGTAACACCAAAGATAAGCTGATGGCAAGGATTATGGCAGCATTCACCAACATAAACAAGGAGACTGTCCAGAAGAGTTGCAGGAGATTCCAAAGTGGTCTGGAAGCCATGGTTGCAGCCTATGGTGATTTTATTAAATAAATTTACTCATAAGTATTTCAAGATATTTTTATGTAATTTTGATAAATATATCTGTTAAAATGAGATGCCAGTGTTATTTTCATTTTTGCATAATTTGAAGGACAGTTTATTCACTGCACACCCTGTATGTATATACATATATATATATATATATATCATCATCATCATCATCGTTTAACGTCCACTTTCCATGCTAGCATGGGTTGGACGATTTGACTGAGGACTGGCAAGCCAGAAGGCTGCACCAGGCTCCAATCTGATCTGGCGGAGTTTCTACAGCTGGATGCCCTTCCTATCGCCAACCACTCCGAGAGTGTAGTGGGTGCGTTTACGTGCCACTGGCATGAGGGCCAGTCACACGGTACTGGCAACTGCCACGCTCAAAAAGGTGTTTTTTACATGCCCCCTGCATAGGAGCCAGTCCAGAGGCACAGGCAACGATCTCACTCGAATGATTTTCTAAGGTGCCACCAGCACAAGTGCTAGAAGGCAAAGCTGGTAACGATTATGCTCAAATGGTGCTATTTACGGGCCACTAGCACGGAAGCTAGGCAGCTGCTCTGGCAATGAAGACGCTCGACAGTGCTGTTAGTGCTCCACTGGCGCAGGTGCCAGTCATCAAGTATGGTTCAATTATGATTTCACTTGTCCCAACAGGTCTTCGCAAGCTGAGTTTAGTGTCCAATGAAGGAGAGGTTGGCATGGGTGCCAGTCGTTGGATTCGGTTCAATTTCGTTTTCAAATTCCAAATTCACTTGCCTCAACAGGTCTTCGCAAGCAGGGTTTTTAGTGTCCGATTAAGTAAAGATACGAATTAGTGAGCTGGCTACCCTTCTGGCAGAAGTCACAGATTATGCTCTCACTTGCCTTGTCGGGTCTTCTCACGTACTGCATATTTCCAAAGGTCCTGGTCACTGGTCATTGCCTCGGTGAGGCCTAAAGTTCAAAGGTAATGCTTCACCACCTCATCCCAGGTCTTTCTGGGTCTACCTCTTCCACAGGTTCCCTCAACTGTTAGGGTGTAGCACTTTTTCACACAGCTATCCTCATCCTCATCCATTCTTGCTACATGTCCATACCAGATAATTTTATTTTGTTTCTTACTGATATTATCTGCAATAATAGGCATTATCAATTCACATAAGAGAAGTATACAAAGTCATTTTTCTTACCTACACCCGCACATATCTTTTAATACCCAGGCAAACTAAATTCACACCCAACCTATTGCTGAATTTTATATTTCACATTTTTGGTCTCAAATGCTAGCATTTTATTCTCCTGCAACATTGTTTACCTGATATAAGTTATGGTTAATGACAATCTCTATTTTTATCAACTTTATTTGGTCAATTTCAAATATATCATTTGTTAGTATTTAGATAATTTCCCCCATGATCACTGTAGAAATGGCCTAAAACACAACTGGATTTGTTATCAGTACACAACAGATTTGCAAATATTAATTATAAACTGTTATTCTAGATTTTAAAATTTGTGTAGCTAAAGAACAAAAACAAAAAGAAATATAGATAAATAGATATATAAATACATATAACTGGCGCAAACATGGATGTGGTAAGAAGCTTGCTTCCCAACCACATGGTTCCGGGTTCAGTCCCACTGCATTGCAGCTTGGGCGAGTGTCCTCTACTATAGCCTTCTGAGTGGATTTAGTAGATAGAAGAAGTCCGTTGTATATATATATATATGTGTGTGTGTGTGTCCCCTCCACTGCTTGACAACCAGTGTTGGTGTGTTTGCATCCCTGTAACTTAGTGGTTCAACAATAGAGACTGACAGAATATGTCCAGGTTGAAAAAATAAAAATACTGGGGGGTCAATTCATTTGACTAAAAATTCTTCAAGGCGGTGCCCCAACATGTAATGACTGAAAAAAGATACCCACCTTTTAAAGACGTATAATTGTTCATGTACAAACATAAATCCACTTTATACATACCTAGAACTCTGCATGTAAATACATGTACCCACTTTCTACATACACCCATATACAATTGTACATGTACATACATATACATCCACCTTTTACACACCTACACATTTAGAACTCTACATGTATATAAATGTAGAATATACATCTTTTACATATCTACACACACATATATAGAACTGTACAGGTACAATTATATATTCACCTTTTATATACACCTACACATACAGTCTTTTGTTTCAGTTATTTGACTGTGGCCATGCTGGAACACCACCTTAAAGGGGTTTTGTCAAAGAAATCGATTCCAGGACTTATTCTTTATATGCCTAGTAATTATTCTATCAGTCTCTTTTGCCAAACCACTAAGTCACAGAGACATAAACACACCAGCATTGGTTGTTAAGTGATGGCAGGGAGACACAAACACTCACATACATACACACCTGTGTGTGTATATATATATATCATCATCATCATCATCGTTTAACGTCCGCTTTCCAAGCTAGCATGGGTTGGACGATTTGACTGAGGACTGGTGAAACCAGATGGCTACACCAGGCTCCAATCTGATTTGGCAGATTTTCTACAGCTGGATGCCCTTCCTAACGCCAACCACTCAGAGAGTGTAGTGGATGTTTTTACGTGTCACCCGCACGAAGGCCAATCAGGCGGTACTAGCAACAGCCACGCTCAAAATGGTGTATTTTATGTGCCACCCGCAGAAGAGCCAGTCCAGGAGCACTGGCAACGATCTCGCTCGAAAATCCTTACACATGCCACGGGCACAAGTGCCAGAAAGGCGACGCTGGGCACAGGTGCCATCACAATACATACATACACACGATGGGCTTCTTTCAGTTTCTGTCTACCAAATCCACTCACAAGGTTTTGGTTGGCTTGAGGCTATAGTAGAAGACACTTGCCCAAGATGCCACAAAACTCTGCATGTACATACATATGTTCACCTGTTACATACCACCACCCAACACTCACATGTATAGAACTTCTTTAACTAAGCAGGGTTAATAATATAAATAGTAATGCACTGTAAATCTACAACAGCATGTAAAACCATATTTTATTCCATAAAATGTTTCTTTTTTCACAATTTACTTCAGGTAGCAGTTGTTACAGATCAAAAAGTCACCACTTCATATTGCATTTTAACTTTATTATCATTTCATACTGTTCATAGGCCATCATAGCAAGCTTTCCCACGAGTGTGGATACGTTTGTGAGAAGATAAATTACAATTTTGAGAAAATGATTTCCCACAGACATCACAGCAGTATGGTTTTTTCCCTGTATGAACAAGTTTATGGTAAGACAAGCCACCACTCTGAGAAAATGTTTTACCACAAATATCACAATAATACGGGTTCTCTCCAGTGTGGATCCGCCTGTGAGATATCAAGCTACCATTCTGCGAAAATGTTCTACCACAGATATCACAGTGATATGGTTTCTCTCCTGTGTGAATACGTTTGTGAGAAGACAAACTGCCACTGTGAGAGAACATTTGACCACAGATATCACAGTGGTATGGTTTCTCGCCAGTGTGAACGAGTTTGTGGTAAGACAAACCACCACTCCGGGAAAATGATTTACCACAGATATCACAATGATATGGGTACTCTCCCGTGTGTATACGTTTGTGATAAGATAAACTACCATTCAGAGAGAATGTTTTACCACAGATATCACAATGATATGGTTTCTCCCCTGTGTGTATACGTTTGTGATAAGATAAACTACCATTTACAGAGAATGATTTACCACAGACATCACAGTGATATGGTTTCTCACCTGTATGTATACGTTTGTGGGAAGATAAATTACTATTTTGAGAAAATGTTTTACCACAGATATCACAACAGTGTGGTTTCTCTCCTGTATGAATATGTTTGTGGAGAGACAAGGAACAATTTGTAGTAAACTTTTTACCACAAACTTCACAGTGGTACAGCTTGGAGACTGAGTGATTTAATTTATGTTGAATCAAATTCTTTCTTGTTGTTAATGATTTTCTGCATATATCACGAGGGTAGGATTTCTCTTTTGCATTTTCCTGTGTCTGGGTAGATGAATCAATATACTCAAGCCTTGCTTTCTTATTCATAACTTTGTGTTCCACATCTATCCAAACTTGAGTTATAAAAAACAGGTTGGCATCAGTTTGATGAATGAATTAGTTTTAGTCTTCAAAAGTTGATAAACATGTTGATCATTTTCAGTGAAATATTCTTATCTGAAATAGAAAGATATAAGGGACAATGAAGTATAAGCATGAAAATTATTGGAGAGAAGATATCTGACCATAAATACTACAAGTTAGATTAACAAAAAGACACATATTTACAGAGAGAAAAAAACAAGAAGCAATTACCTTACAGTCAATTCATTGGAGTAATCCCAAAACCCAACACCCTCCCCTCCCAATTCTACGGCCTTGGCCTTTAAGGAGGCTATCCACATGCTAGAAATAACAGCCAAATCTCACAAAACTGCGATAACATAACGAAAGAAATATGTAATCAATCTACTCACCTTTCTGCAAAAATTTCTTTCAGAGAAATTTCCTGCAGTAATATAACAACTGGAGTCGATAACAAAACCACAATCCAGTGGTATGAGTTTTGTAGAGAAGTGTGTTCGGGGAAGATGCTTCTGGACAAAGCTCCGCTCGGTGGTCCAGGTCACGAAGTAGAAATAGACGAGAGTTTGCTCTTTAAAAGGAAAAACCACGTCGGGAGAGTAAGCCATCAAACGTGGGTTGTTGGATGTTATGACATCACAGTGAAGAAAGGGTTTCTTCAACGTGTTCCTGATCGAAGCGCAGCAACACTTGAGGCAGTAATTATTGAGAATGTGTTACCGGGTACTGTAGTACATACCGACAAATGGGTCAGCTACAGGAATTTAGAACAGCTGGGTTATATTCACAGGACGGTGAACCATTCAACAAATTTCGTCGACCCTGAAACTGGCGCTTGTACGAACCATATTGAGGGCTACTGGTCCCGAATCAAAAGACGGCTGAAATATGTGACTGGATCATCGGGTGACATGAAATGGTCCCGCGTTCATGAGTCAATGTATCGAGAAATGTATGGATTTACTGCGAAGAAAAGCTTTGAGAATTTCTATACATTTATCGAACACATTGCGGAAGTTTATCCTCCCTAAACTCCATCAGCGCGGCTTCCCCGAACAAACTTATCGACGAAATTAGGAAATTACTCTGAAAGAAATCTCTGCAGAAAGGTGAGTAGATTGATTACACATTTCTTGTTTTATTTTATCGCCTTTTTATGAGATTTGGCTGTTATTTCTAGCATGTAAATAGCCTGTTTGGGGGGGGGGGTAACAATCATAATTTACGTGTTTTTACGCATATATATATATATATATATATATAAAAAAAAAATTTCTTGAAAATTTCCTTTGTTTTATTTTATCGCATTTTTATGAGATTTGGCTGTTATTTCTAGCATGTAAATAGCCTGTTTGGGGGGGGGGGTTGAATTGAAATTTTTCAAACGACTTTTTTTAACAATCATAATCTACGTGTGTTTTTACGTATATATATAAAAAAAAAAATTTCTTGAAAATTTCCGAAAAAGGGGGGGGGGGGGGGGCGAAATTTCCAAATTGAGATTTAAAAAATTTTTTTTTTCAGAATCGGAATCTCCATAGCCTAAAACGTGGGATTCCGTAAAAAAAAAACAAAATTTAAAAGGGGGGGTATACCCAGATTACATATACTCCATCTCTACCATTTCATTCTTTTACTTTTTTTACTTGTTTCAGTCATTTTACTGCGGCTATGCTGGAGCACCGCCTCTTTTTAGCCGAACAGATCGACCCCAGAACTTATTATTCTTTGTAAGCCTAATACTTATTCCATCGGTGTCTATGCTGAACCGCTAATTTACAGGGACGTAGACACACTCACATCGGTTGTCAAGCGATGGTATGGGAGACAAACACGGACATACAAATACACACACACACACACACACATATATATATATATATATATGGTGGTTGTCTACTCCTTAAACAGAGTTTGACCACCTCCTGCACCTACACCTTAGCCCTTTCATGGCGTCTGATGTGGCTTTTTAAACCAGACAGTGTTTTGAAAAAACACCCACACAGATTGCACCTCTGATTTGCACTACCAATACCTGCAAGTAAGTTCTGCTCATTGTGGATCCTAACATGTCTTTTAAGACCCCCATTGGATTTGCAAACCCTCTGGCACACACCACATTCAAACGTGTGCACAGACATATAATCAGAATAGCTGGATGAGGTTTGTTTTCCATGGGTTCGCAGGTGAGATTTGAGGCCAGCCAAGGACAGACATGGTCTGTCACAGACTGTGCACACAAAAAGGTCCTTGTCATTCACCTTCTCAGTCTTTACATTTTTCCTTAAATGTCTCTTGAGCCCTGCTTGCATCATCCTGGCCTCTTCAAATGCTTTCACTCCACTCCACACCCTTGTTCGCCATCCAACTCGATCTGAAGCGAGGACTTCTATATCTTTTGGCGCCATTCCAATTGACTTCATAGCAGTTCTTATGCCATCCTTAAACCTTTTTTTAGGTTTATGCCGATAACGTTTCCCCTCTGCAAGCTCACCATAAAACAGCTGTTTCGGCATGCGTTCATCTGCCATTCGAACAATATGGCCACACCATCTCAATTGGTTCCTCAAAATCATGGCTTTAATTGAGGGGATGCCTGCAGATGCAAGGATATCTGTGTTTGGAGTAAAAGAATTCCATTTAATTCTTAAAATATGACGAAGGCATTTTTGGTGGAATTTTTCTAACATTTTAAAATGCCTTTCATAACAGGTCCAAGTTTCACAGGAATACAATAGGGATGTTAAGACAAATGATTTGTAAAGAGCTAGCTTTGTATTGTTATTTATATGTCGCTGGCGCCAGACGCGTGACTCCAAGCCACCAAATGCTTTTGCTGCCCTTTGAATTCGCAGGTGTATTTCCGTATCAAGATTTCCATCATCTTGAACAGAGCTTCCCAGGTAGACAAATGAATTGACAACCTCAAGTAACTTTCCCTTAACAAAAATTTTAGGGAGGTTACAAACAGCACCATACGCAGGTTGATACATTACAACTGTTTTTTCAGATTGATGGTCAGGCCAAAATCATCACAAGCTGCATCAAATGCAGATACAAGGGATTGCAGACCTGATTCAGAATGACTAACCAGATCGCAATCGTCAGCATACAAAAGTTCCCTAATAAGTGAAGTAAAAACCTTCGTTTTAAACTTCAGTCGGGTCAAATTAAAAACATTCCCTGTTGTTCGATATTTTATGTAGATACCCTCCTCAGAGTTTTGAAAGGAATGTGACACCACAACGGCAAAGTATATTGCAAAGAGGGTGGGTGCATCAAGGTTTCCCTGCTTTACTCCATTTTCCACAGCAAAAGATTCAGAAAGCCTACCACCAAAATTAACCCTAGCTCTCATATCCTGATGCAAAGCCTTGACCATGTTTATAAACTTTTCTGGGCAACCAATTTTCCCCAGAATTAGCCACAGAGCACTTCGATTAACAGTATCGAATGCTTTGCTCAAATCAACAAAGCAATGGTACAGAGCAAGATTCTGTTCAATGCACTTCTCCTGTAATTGTCTGACAGTAAAGATACAATCAGCTGTGCCCCTGGAGGAACGAAAACCACACTGAGACTCAGACACCATACTTGGAACTATAAAGGTATTTAAACGTTCTAACAAAATGCGGGCGAGCACCTTTCCAACCACAGACAAAAGGGAAATCCCACGAAAATTACCACACAGATCCTTTGGCCCCGATTTATATAAGGAGACAAGAATGGCATCAATCCAGTCTTGAGGCACTTTCTCACTTCTCCAACAGTGACAAATTAAAATATTTAAGAGTTCCATCATTTTGTCACCCCCATATTTCAAGACTTCTGCACAGATTCCATCAGATCCTGGAGACTTGTTGTTATTCAGCTTATTCATAGCTAAATAAATGTCATTTAGAGTTGGTTCAGATGCCATCTCTTCTATAACTGGAAGTTGTTCAATTTTTTCTATCGTCCTCATATTAACGGATGATGGTCTATTCAAAAGTGCAGAGAAATGTTCTACCCAACGCTTATGAATAGAAGCGGTGTCAGTCAGAAGAAAACATCCATCTTCTGTTCTCACTGGAGCTACTGAAGAAGATTTTGGACCATATACCTCCCTAACATAAGAATACAAACAACTGGCATCATTTCTATCAGCTGCTTCTTGTGCCCCTTTTGCCCTATCATTCCACCATTCCTGTTTAATTTTCCTTAGAGCAGTTTGCACCCTCCTTTTCAGCTTTCTGTAAGTTTCATTTGAGTTGGGATTCAATGACTGAGAGAGCAGTGTATTGCCTAAGTTTTGTTTTTCTAAAAGTAGATCATGAATTTCTGCTGATCTATCTGAGAACCAATCTCTGGATTTATGAGATTTAAATCCCACTGACGAACTTGCAGCCTGAAATACTTTTGTTTTGAAATCTTCCCATAAATTGTTTGGGTCAAGATTAATACTTTCTATAGCGTCGTGGAATCTTTGCAAGTTGCTTGATAATTTAAAGTTTGCAACGTTTAACTTTTTGGGTATCTTAGGACCAGACTGTCGGTTTTTAGGTTTTATCGAAAAATCTATTTTGCCACGCAGTAGATGATGGTCAGTCCAGCTCTCTGCCCCTCTCATGACCCGAACGCTAGAAACGTCTTTCATATCACATTTCCTAATCAAAATATAATCTATGAGATGCCAGTGCTTAGATCTTGGGTGCATCCAGGTGGCTTTATATTTATTTTTCTGCTTAAACAGAGTGTTGGTGACAACCAGATCATTCTCAGTACAAAACGTCAAAAGAGCTACTCCATTTCTATTGCATTTTCCAATCCCATGTCGACCTAAAACAGGCCATGAAACATAGTCCCTTCCAACTCTTGCATTGAAATCTCCCAAAATGACCAGCTTATCAGAAATTGGTACTTTCCTCAATAATCTTGCTAGATTGTCATAAAACTGTCCCACAGTTTCCTCAGAATGGGACATTGTTGGTGCATAAATACTGACAACGGTAAGAAACCTACCTTTTGTCAGTTTGATACGGCATGACATGATCCGGTCAGATATACCACTTGGAAGCTCTGCAATGGAGGACACTAGTGTATTCTTGAGAGCAAACCCAACACCAGATTCTCTACGTTGACCCTTAGGTAGGCCTTTCCAGAAGATAGTATATCCATAAGCAGATTCCATTACTTGACCCTCACCAGAGAGACGAGTTTCAGAGAGAGCAACTATATTAAGGGAATATTTCTTTAGCTCACATGCAATAAGTGCAGTACGCCTTTCTGGCCTCTTCGTGAAATTATCATCAAGAAGTGTGCGCACATTCCAACAGCCAAAATTCAAACGATGTTTATTTTTACTTTTTCTTGAGGACTATTTGACCACAGTGGCAGGATGACGACCGGGTCCAGCCTGTGATACACTGGGACACCTGCCGGGCCAGACCTGTTCCCCTGATGTTCCCAAGCCTTTTTTGCCATTTACTGAATTTGTTTCAGACATTTTAAAATAAGTTTCTACTTCTTCTTCTTCTTATATATATATATATATATATATATATATATATATATATATATATATGACAGGTTTCTTTCAGATTCCGGCTATGAAATCCACCGACAAGAGACATTGATAGAAGACACTTACCCAAGGTGCCACGCAGTGGGGCTAAACCTGGAACCTTATGGTTGGTTAAACAAGCTACTTACCACACAGCCACTCCTGCGCCTATTTTGTTTAGTAGTTACTTTCTCTCTTTACACATTACGTTTTTTAACTTGGGAAAAATAACTTTGTAAGTTATGTTCTTTGAAAATTACCGGGAAATTAAGCGGAAGTGACGTATCGTTACAGAACCTCGTTCTCTTGTACTGAAGTCGTCGATCTTCGTATCTTACATTACTTTTACTTTATTTATCATTAAGCCGTATAGTGAATAATATATATATATTCTCTTATGCTGTGAATATCCATATTACCTTGAAATAAGTGAAGGAGTCTGTTTACCCGCTGTTTCTGTGCAGAACAAAGGGAAAAACCAGCGATATTTTTATTAATTTTCCGCGCGGTTTATTGTTCTGACTCGTTTCTACTTCTTCATACACGTTCAGGTCAACCATGGACTACAACATATTTTTTAAATAGAGAAACCCCGATTCACAACCTGAAGATGTTGAAATGGTGTCTGTTGAGGAAATTGGCGAATCTGTAAATACCAGATATGACATGGATCGTAATAAAAAGAATCTGGCTTTAATAATAAATAACGTAAAGTTTGACAAATCGACTAAAATGTCTGGACGAGAAGGATCCGATAAAGATGCATCGGCAATTACAGAGACATTGGAGTCATTGCATTTTAAGGTGATGGACCGCAAGAATTTATCAGTGGAAAGCATGAAAGAAATCTTTTTGGAAATATCTATGATGGACCATAGGAACCATAATTGTTTCGTTTGTGTTATATTGAGTCACGGTGAAGACAATAACGAGATATTTGGTATTGATGGCAAAGTAAAACTTGACGAATTAATGGAGCCGTTGTTTCCTGAAAAATGCCCAGGTCTAATAGGTAAGCCAAAACTATTCTTCATACAAGCCTGTCGGGGAAAGAAACGGGACAGTGGTGAAATTATGCACGATGGCGGCGATGTCAGAGTCGAATATCAAAATGTCACATCTCACAAAGTACCACTTTGGGCAGACGTGCTTCTGGCTTATTCCACTGTCCCTGGATTTTACTCCTATACACGTAATACGATTGGATCCTGGTTTATTCAGTCGTTAGCTCACATTTTAAGAAAACACGGAGACCGACTTGAACTGCAGCAATTAATGATTTTGGTAAATCGTAAGGTTGCCTATGAATATGAGTCTATAAACGGTGATGACCGGTTGAATAAAAAGAAACAGGTTCCTTGCATAGCAAGCATGTTAACGAAAGAATTATACTTTTACAAGTAAATTATTTTGTCTTCTTTCTCTCCTCGTGTACACGCACACTCTGTTATCTTGTTATACGTTTCAGCCATAAGGCTGTGAAAATACGAAGTATATGTATATTTTTATTTATATTTAGCAGAGGTAACAGTTATTCAGGGTCCGAGAGCTTCGTGTTTGATAAGTGACAACACACGAAACTTTCCAACTTTGAATCACTCTGTTACTTTTGAAGGCACAGCCGTCCACCTAGTGGTTTCCTTTATATATACATATACAGTAATCCTTTGAGATCTCGTATAATTTTTCTGAATTTCCTGATTCTTTCAATGTACTAGTTCCATGGTATTAAATTGATATTAATCAATATCTAATTTCTTTACCTTATTGTTTTAATTTATACATATACATATACACACACACACAATATATATATATTCACATCAAGTTGTTTTACACCAAATTTACAGAAATCAACGAATAATAATGACAGATCTGCGGATGAAAAAGAAATATGGCCAATAAAGGCATAAATAAATGTGTGTGTGTGTGTGAGTATGTAAAATACTTGAAATTTATACTTATCCATCTTAATTTCTGCTAAGAACATTTGCTAAATTTGTGTTGCTGGCAACCAGTTTCTTTAAAATTATTAAATATTCTGATAAAATAAAAATAAAATTCATAATTTTATACGTTGTCTAATTATGTAATAACTATATGTATTGTTGTTTTATAGCTGTTTTTAAATCTATTCTCGGTAGAGATGGACTATATGTAATCTGAACCTTTCCCCCCCCCCCTTATTTATTAAAATGTATCAATGATCCTGACATAATATACTTAAAAGATGTTAGTTAAACAGAACAGAACTTACAAATATTTCTCACAGGATATCACTATTTTCTTCTCCTTTTGCTTAATAAATAATCTTGTAAGTAAATTACAGGAGATAATTCGTTATTATTAAGAGAGAGTAAGTAAATGTTACAACTGCAATGTTTATAAAATTTGGCGAATGCAACACAGCGTAAATATCATTGAGTGCACGAGAAAGAACTTACCTCGAATGACTAGAGAGTGATACACAGTTTCCTGTTGTTTAACCTCTGATAGAAACGTACCCCAAACTAAGTGACATTAAGTTTATTAAATAATTGAAATTGAAAGGGGTTCGACATCTTAATGAGATAAGGGATCTTTGGGGTTTGACGGGCAACATTTTTTTTGTAGTGTTTTTGGTGCCGAAACACTTTCAAACTTCGAATATTTGTATATTTTGTGGTATAGAACATAAAAAAAAATGTATTCGAAGTTATTTTATGTAAAAAATTGTTGTATTTCGGTAATTTCAACCAATCACTGACGTCTATTGCGGTGAAAACAATTAATGCCGTAACGGTGTCATGGGATCTTTTCCCTTGAATAAAATTAGTCCCGTTGTTTGTCAACAACAACTACCCGTGTTACTCTTATTTATGACATCGTTCGTGCGTTTGTACTGGTTTTAGCTTTAAGGTTTTAGGGTTAGGGTTTGGGTTTTAGAGTTAGGGTTAGTTTTAGGATTACGGTTAGGGTTATGATTATTTTTGCCATAACCTTAACTCTAACTCATAACCATAACCCTAACCCCAACCCTAACCCTAAAACCTGAACCCTAACCCTAAAACCCTAAACCCTTACTAGGGATTAATGATATAATTAAACAGGGAATAACACACTTGACACCGAACAGCAGTAACTGTATTCAGCTGAATAGACGTCAGTGATTGGTTGAAATTACAGAAATACGACAACTTTAACATGAAATAACTTGCGATGTACAATTTTTTGTTAAGAAGGTTAAGAGAAGAAGTTTTATATGACACAATTTACCAGTGTCCCAAGTTTGAAAGTGTTTCGTTAAGAAAACAAATGTTGCCCGTCAAACCCCAAAGATCCGAGATAAGTAGTAGTAGGTGGACGAAAAGACTGACAGGGGATTTTGAGAGTCCGTAAAAAGAAAGAGAATCCAAATGGAGTTAGAAAGTGTGTTGAATGATAGATTTGACAAAGATTGGAGTTAGGAAACATAAAAACAAAATTTATGGAAAAATATAAGGAAGACATTTACTGATCAGCAGCTTAAAAGCTGCTTTGAATTATATATTGGTCTTCTATATATATTAGGTTATAGTTATTCTATCCCCCCATAACTTTTACATTGGTTCATATTGGTGACCTTTACTAATCTAACCTCAAAATTTCTAGATAATATTTTCCAGCATATCTTGGACAGGATCACCAAAACTGAACCTTCTCTTCAGAGCAACATAAATATTTCGTCCTGGACCACTTGTTTGATTGGTATTTAATCACTAATGAACTCTGACCAGCTATCTCCTCTGTCTTTTTTATTGCTACCATACTAGTCTGAAATATTGGCCTTTTCCGTAAAAAGTGTCTTTGGCGATCTTTACCAAAGATCGGCCTTTTCCGTAACACCCGCACGATCTTCACTAAGGTGTTAGGGTTAGGGTTATGGTTAGGGACGGAATTCCCTAACCCAAAGCCTAACTGTAACCCTAACCCTAAACCCTTCAAAAGAAATCGCGCTCTCTGTATCTCTTTCGCTTTTACGACGTCGTTTCCCTCCAACACTTTTTACGGAAAAGGCCAATCTTTGGTAAAGATCACCGAAGACACTTTTTATGGAAAAGGCCGATATTTCGGACTGGTCTCAAAAGATCGCCGAAAAACTAGTATCCACAGTGAGGATAGGTTGTTAAAATTCAGGGAGCTAATACCTTTGAAGGTAGCAAAGGACCCCATCCTCAAGGCTGTCACAGCTGCTAACCACTCTCTGCACGCTCCGCCTCGTTACATCGGAGTCAACTTTCCTGGCGAGGAACAATGTCCTGTCCACTCCCATGTGATGCATGGTATGCAGTCTCCTCAACTCCGAGTCACTCAGACAGCATACTGCAGCCACAGCCTGCTCCGCATCCTCTGGCACTTGCAACCAAGCTCACTTTACCCTGGTTAGGACGTCTGCCCTGTTCTTTTCGGAAGGCACAAAAATTACGCTCAGCTCCAGATCGAACTCAACGGTTAGCTCCCGCAATATTCTCAATCGGTGCTTTACCAGCATCTCCGCAGCCCCTTTGGTTCGCACCCTCCGCTCATTGGTGAGGACTGTCGTCACCCAACCAAGCACAGCGGCCGAAATAGCTTGTGGTGAGATGGAGGAAGAAGACAACAAGAAGCAAAAGGACAGAATGAAACGTTGGACCTTACCTTGCCGACCGCAGTGGAGTACACAATCGCTCCTGATCAGAACACGTCTTTCTCGTAACATCGCTGTTTTCTGACTGCTCCACGTGCTAGCCTTCGACCGCGTGTCGCCGACTTCCAATCTGACCCTTCCGGTCTGTCTTCACCTCTGTTTGCCTCACCCCTCTCCACCACAACACACAGCTCATCACAGCCCATAACACTACACATTGTTTGCTAGTGGCTGGGGAATATCATTAATTGCTTTTATTAGTCACAGAACCTCTATGATGGTGAAATTAATGTGGTCATATTAGCTAGGAGACTCACATGTCAGACATGGTCAGGTACTTTCTAACAATATGTACGTATGTTACACATCCCACTGTTAAAAGCATGTCATCAACAACAATAGGGATGTATAAAGAACATCTCATCATTAAAAGCATGTCATATACCTTAGCAATAAGAAGGTATACAGAATATCGCATGTCAACAAAAGGTAGGTATGTAGACAAGCTGTTGTTAAAAGCATTGTTAGACAGAACACAAAAGTTAGGAAAGGATCACACCATGTAGTGAGATGTCTTCAACAAAGAAAAACAAATGTAAAGACAAAATGTACAAATATTTTAACTGCATCCAAAACGAGGAAATATATTTTCTTTATATTGCCCCTCACTTGACTACCATAATTCTCATTTAATTACAAACATATCCCATTGATTTATTGTATGATAACATCAAATATCTAGTGTTTAACTTCCAATAAAAATAATATCTAGCTTCCAACATTTAATGAAGATCAGTTTTGAAAATGTACAACCTTTACATTGATCATGACTACAAATTCTGTAGTTTATGGTTGTGTTAGGACAAGTTTTGGTGAGGTTAGTGTTTCACAATATTCCAGTTTAGACCCCTCCTTTATGTACACCAGTTTGCTACAAACTTATTTTAAAAATAAAACTAAAAAATATAATCATCAGATAAAAAATTAAGAAACTAATAATAAAACACTCTATTTAAACAATATGAAATGAAATATAATTTTGAAAATTCAACTGAAAGTCAGAAATAAAATTTTAAAAGACTTTTATTCCATAATTACTGATTTTTCATTGAAATGTTGCTATTTTAATCAGAAATTTGAATCTTGTTCTATATCACTAATTGAGAAAATGAGGAGTAAAACAAGATTATTCTCTTGATGGAATATATACCTAATAAAATTTAGAATTTCCTTTAGACAGAATATATGTGAATATTCTGAGATAAGGCTTTTATTAAAAATATCGCATTTGTAATTTATCCGACCAATGTCAATAGAGTTGTGGTTATTTAAAATATAGGGTTGGAAGGTTATCATCATCATCATCATCACCACCATCATCATCATCATCATCATCATCATTGTTTAACCCTTTAGTGTTCGCATTATTCTGCCAAAATTAATGCTTTTTCATCCACATTGTTTTGAACTAATCATGCATTATCTTGTAGCTATGAGATTTTGATGAGGTAGTAAGTACCAGGGTAGATAAAGCAATTAGGAATATGAAGACCGGGAAAGCCCCCGGCCCATCAGGAATCACTGCAGAGATGCTCAAAATATCTGGCAGTGTTGGCTATAGCCTAGTCACCCGTATTACGAACCAGGTGATACACGAAGGAGTCATACCCAATGACTGGTGTAGCAGCATCATAGTCAACTGCTACAAAAGTAAAGGTGACGCTTTAGATACAAATAATTACAGAGGCATCAAGCTGTTAGATCAGGTTATGAAAGTTACAGAGAGGGTCATAGCCCAACTAATTAGGGAGCGAATCAATTTAGATGAGATGCAGTTTGGGTTCGTGCCAGGTAAAAGCACTACTGATGCCTTATTTCTAGTGAGACAGTTGCAGGAGAAATACCTAGCTAAGGATAAACCTCTGTACCTGGCTTTCGTTGATATGGAGAAAGCCTTTGACAGGGTCCCCCGATCCCTTATCTGGTGGTCAATGAGGAAACTTGGGATAGAAGAATGGTTAGTGAGAGCTGTGCGAGCCATGTACAGAGATGCTGCCAGTAAGGTGAGGGTTGGAAATGAGTACAGCAATGAATTCCGGGTAGAGGTAGGGGTCCACCAAGGTTCCGTCCTCAGCCCCCTCTTATTTATCATAGTCCTCCAGGCAATCACAGAGGAGTTCAAGACAGGTTGCCCCTGGGAGCTCCTCTATGCTGATGACCTTGCCCTAATTGCGGAGTCACTATCAGAACTAGAGGAGAAGTTTCAGGTGTGGAAGCAAGGTCTAGAACTGAAGGGCCTTAGAGTCAACCTAGCTAAAACCAAAATCCTAATAAGTAGGAAGGTAGATAAAACACAAACCCCTTCAGGTAGATGGCCCTGCTCAGTATGTAGAAAAGGAGTAGGTAGTAACTCTATAAGATGTACCCGGTGCAAGCTATGGACACATAAGAGGTGCAGCAACATCAAAGGCAGGTTAACTAGCAAGTTAGTTTTTGTTTGTGGCAGATGTTCAGGTGCAATAAAGACTGTAAACAAACAGGAAACAACTTCTATCTCATTCCAGGGTGAAAAACTAGAGGTAGTCGATAGCTTCCGCTATCTGGGCGACCAAGTTAGTAGTGGGGGTGGGTGCGCTGAAAGTGTAGCTGCTAGAATAAGAATAGCCTGGGCAAAGTTTAGAGAGCTCTTACCCCTGCTGGCGACAAAGGGACTCTCACTCAGAGTAAAAGGCAGACTGTATGACGCATGCGTACGAACAGCCATGCTACATGGCAGTGAAACATGGGCTGTAACTGCTGAGGACATACGTAAGCTCGCAAGGAATGAAGCCAGTATGCTCCGTTGGATGTGTAATGTCAATGTGAATACCCGTCAGAGTGTAAATATCTTGAGAGAAAAGCTGAACATTAGAAGCATCAGTTGTGGCGTGCAAGAGAGACGATTGCGCTGGTATGGACATGTGGTGAGAATGGATGAGGATAGCTGCGTGAAAAAGTGCCACACCCTAACAGTTGAGGGAACCTGTGGAAGAGGTAGGCCCAGGAAGACCTGGGCTGAGGTGGTGAGGCAAGACCTTCGTACATTGGGCCTCACCGAGGCGATGACTACTGACCGAGACCTTTGGAAATGTGCTGTGCGTGAGAAGACCCGGCAAGCCAAGTAAGATCGTTGCCAGTGCCCCTGGACTGGTTCTTGTGCGGGTGGCACATGAGATGCACCATTTTGAGCGTGGCCGTTGCCAGTACCGCCTGACTGGCTCCCGTAGGATTTTCGAGTGAGATCGTTGCCAGTGCCCCTGGACTGGCTTGTGCGGGTGGCACATAAAAGACACCATTTTGAGCGTGGCCGTTTTTGTGCGGGTGACACGTAAAAGCACCCACTACACTCTCTGAGTGGTTGGCGTTAGGAAGGGCATCCAGCTGTAGAAACTCTGCCAAATTAGACTGGAGCCTGGTGTTGCCATCCGGTTTCACCAGTCCTCAGTCAAATCGTCCAACCCATGCTAGCATGGAAAGCGGACGTTAAACGATGATGATGATGATGATGATGATGTAGCTGTTAATTTTTAAAACGATATTGTAGGGTTGGTGTGAGAGACCAGATCTGGCCAGTTTGAACATAAAACAAGCAGAATACTTTTGGCTGCATATGGCCGGTTAAATGCTAAAGGGTTAACGTCCGCCTTCTATGCTAGCATGGGTGGGACAGTTTCACAAGAGCTGGCCAGGCCAAAGCCTGCACCTGAATCTTGTGACTGTTTTGGCAGGATTTTTACAGCTGGATGCCCTTCCTAACATCAACCACTTAGCAGAGTGGACTTAGTGCTTTTGTCATGGCTCAAGCACAGACGAGGTGAATAGTGCTTTTTATGTGGCACAAGCACAGGTGAGGTCAGTTTTGGCAAGTTTGTTACAGCTGGATGCCCTTCCGAACACCAACCACTTTACAGTGTGGACTGGGTGCTTTTAAGTAGCACCTGCACTGACAGGGTCACCAAGTACTTGTAAGACAAAAAAAAAACACCTTGAAGAGGGGAGGAGGTGATCTTGTGTTGGATGATGTAAAGGTTATAGTGAGACAGATACAGGTGTATTGCTGTAGAGGAAGTACAAGGTTACCCGGCCAGAGAAAGAAAGATCAGGAATGAAGACAAACAGGTGTGCTGCCACAAAGGAAATACACTGTTGCCCAACCCGAGGGAAATGCAGGAGGAGAGAGAGTGGGAGACAGCAGAATAGAGAGGGTGGCAAAATGCCAGACATACTCACAGGGATCAGAATATAAATGGGATGGTTGAGTAAAGGAAGAGAGAGATATAGATGGGGGAAAGTGCCAGGGCATACCCTTGAGGTGTGAATGCCATAATATAAGTGGCAGGATATTGTGTAGGAAGTGTGATTAAAGAGTGCGAGTAAGTAGCAAAAGACCTGGGTATGTATAGAGTTGTGGGGAGGGGGGCTACTGGATAGCAATAATATAGAGGAACAAGGGTGTGAGGACAGGATTGAGGAGTGAGAGCTAGGCATAGTGAATGAAGGAGTTACATGTGGGTGGAACACACAGGTCAGGGGCTAGCAGATATCAATAATAGAATGAGGCAGGGCATGTGGGTAGATCACACAGGTTGGGGGCAAGCAGAGAGCAATGATACAGTGGCACAGGGCCAAGAGGACAGGATTGGGGAGTGAGAGGTAATCAAAGTACATGAAGCAGAAATGTGAGGAAGAGAACAGATGTAGTTTGGTTTGTTGTGGTAGAGTGCGTGAGATGTTTTCTTAAGTGTGGGTGGGACACACAGGGCCTCTAGAGCTCAGTTTCACTGACGTGGGCGGGTCTTCTCTAGAATTTCATATCACCAGACATCTCTATTGTCATTTCCTCTGTGAGGCCCAACATCCTGAGAGCGGTCCTTACCACTTCACCCCACATCTTCCCGGGTCTCCTTCTTCCACAGGTACCATCCATTTTCAGTGATTGGCACTTCTTTATGCAGCTGTCCTCATTCATATACATCACATGTCCAAACCAGCGTAGTCTTCTCTCTTGCATACTACATTTGATTTCTCTTATGCTCAACTTTTCTCTCAATACATTTGCACTTTGCTGTACATGTTGGATGTTGCACATCCAACAGAGCATACTGCATTCATTTCTCTCCAGTCTACGTGTGTCTTCTGCATTCAGAGCCCATGTCTCACTACTATGGTGTATAGCCATTCATACACAAGCATCATATAGTCTCCCTTTCACTCTGAGAGAGTCCTTTTGTTGCCAACAGAGGTAATAGCTCTCTGAACTTCCTCCACCCAATTCTTATTCTAGAAACAATACTTCCAGAGCATCCTCCACCATTGCTAATTTGGTTACCTAGGTAACAGAAACTATCTACAACCTCAAGAGAGCCTCTTGGGCATTTGAGAGAATCTAAGTCCCGTGTGCTCTTAGTGCTTTTTGTTCCTACACATCTGCCACAAACAAAGACTACTTTATCTGTTAATCTACCTGTGATTCCACTGCACCTCTTATGAGTCCATAGTTTACACTGCAGGGCTTATCCCTTGGTTCTGTTCTCATAATTGTTTCATTAATCCAGTAACAACAATACAGAGAATGTAGCCCTTAAAACGGTTTTTGAGTATTTATTGAGAATACCAAACTGTCTTACACAGGATCTTGTTTTTAGGAATTCCCAATAAGTTATGAATACCCAAATTGTGAAGTCAGTTATGTAATAATCAAATGTGGAATAGCCTTGACCTTTCATAGCTTGCACTCGGGTGTCCAAGTCAAGTAATGCTTCATTGTAAATGGTATTATTGTACGTAGCAATTTCTGCTGAGGTTTGCCTTTGAATCCTTCCTAGATGTCCATGTTTGATGCAGGCTTCTCTATAGGTCGTGCAGACTTCCCATTGTGTCTTAGAAAGTCTGTGAATGATGTAGGACCTCTGACAGTGTGTAGCAGAAAGAAGCATTCCTACTGATTAGGGTGCACAGTGTACACCCACCTGATGGCCCCACTTCTGAAGACAGCATCTTCTTTCCAACCCTCAGTGCATGTTCCTTGCTTGAGCCTGTTCCATCTATTTTGTGTCTAGGTACAGTAAATGGGGATCTCTACATACAACAGTGTTCAGGCAAACAGATTACATTGGCATAATTTGAAGAAAGCTGTCAAAGTGGTTTCTCAAGGATTCAGAACTGTTTCGAGCATTGTCTTCTATGAAATATACATGCTGGCTATATTCAAGACATACAAATAGATTTTAAGGTGTTCCTACATGTAAACAGTGTGTGACTTTTGTGTTGACAGTGCATTTGTCTAAAAGCAGAACAGTTCTTCATGCAGTGCTTGTCAATTGGCTGAAGTGACATGAAAGGTATCATCATTCATGGTATATTCATGAATAAGTGATTAACTAAAATAAGTGGATCTATTGTTTAGGAAAATACTATTTACTTGTTTAAGGGTTGTCATCATCATCATCATCATCATCATCGTTTAACGTCCACTTTCCATGCTAGCATGGGTTGGACAATTTGACTGAGGACTGGTAAACCGGATGGCTACACCAGGTTCCAATCTGATTTGGCATAGTTTCTACAGCTGGATGTCCTTCCTAATGCCAACCACTCCGAGAGTGTAGTGTAGTACTGGATAAATTGCAAAAATAACTCTAACAGTTCAAATACTAAGAAATAAGCATACTCAATTTGATTTATACCAAATAATATAGGAAAATGAATGGGTTATTTCCCTTGACTGTTAAAATATGAAATAGCTTTTTTCCAATGATAACTTTATATATTTACTGTATCCTAGAACTGTTCATATAATTCACTTATTTACATTCATTATTACTGATTTGAAACAAATCTTTGTTGACTATTGTTTTTACATGTAAACAGCGAGTTATTGTGTTGGGCCTTTTTACTCAAAAAAATAATTCATTTGGTAGATTAAGGTTTTCAAATGTTACTCTGCTTATCAACTTTATTCTGCACTAACGATCAAATAGCTTCTTTTATCTTCAGCCATAGATTCATATCTTGTCAGAATAAAGCAGTGAAACCGACTTAAAGTATGTAGATGGGTAGGTTGTTGTTCCATCTAATGTGACTCTGTTCAAAAGGCTGTAATCTTGTTTGGTAGTAAACCCGGTATGAAGAAATACATGGAACAAATGTGATAACTTTAAATACGTTTATTGTGGTTACATGTATATATACACAAGCTGAATGAAAGTGGTTGATGGACATTTATTCATATATCTACATGCATCTGCATGGGTTGAATGTTAGCTGTTAAGCTTGGTGAGAAGCTCATGAACTGCGATGCATTAGAACCAGTGCAGTGTGTTGGTGCTGTGTAGATGTTGTTGACAACGTTGGTGAGAGACATGAGTGGTGGCGACGAAGATGGAGGTCGCTGCAATGTGGTCAGTAGTTAAACTTAGAAGGTCTGAAACCAACAGACGTTGAGATTAGAAGGAAGTCAGCTTTTATAGCTGCTGGTAGGCTCATATGCTGATTTGGAACAGACTGTCTCATGTGACTTATTTGAAGGCTGCCATTGGTTGGGTTGCATATTAGCGCATGATAAAGTAAGAGACAAATTGCACCAATACCAACCAATCAGAATGGTAGACACAATGGGGTCCAAAACAGCGCCCAAAGGTTAGCTGTTACCTGCTAAGTTTGTATGTCTGTTATATAATTGAGAGAGGAAGTTCACTAGAGTTTGCTACAAGTACATAGCCTCGAAGTACCATAGAGTTTGGACATACAGGGTGCATTGGTTAGTTGTAATAGGGCAGTGATCAGATGATACAATAGGTGTGGAGACAGCATATAGTGAGTTGAAACCAAAAGTCCAAGCAGTTTTTGTTTTTCTATTTTCAAAGAGAAAAGAAACATAAATATGAAAGAGAACAGCAAACAAGCCCCACACTTTCATGAGAGAAAGAAAAGTTAGGGAGAACAGGTCTATATTAAAGTTTAAAGAAGAGGCAAAAGGGGCATTTTTAACATATCCAAACACAAAGTGTCTGCATATTTTTTGCAAGTAGGTTGACAGAAGGACCACTTCTATAAGACTCTTCTATCAAACTGTCGAACCCATGCCAGAATGGAAGGACATTAAATAATGACAATTCATCTCTTCTCAGTGATGAGAGCTATGTGACATTAGGAAAGCAATCCTACAGCTGATCAGTTAATACTGAAGCTGTACTGGTGATCACTAAGGAGGGAATGAGACTCAAAATACTGAGGCTGATCAGTATGTTTCAATTGTTTCTGTGGTGGTGGTGGTGGTGGGGGGGGGGGAACAACGATTTAAGCCACCTTGAGTAATCCTTTGAGTAATCAAAGGGTTTCTTTCACCCAGGTCTCTTTGATCAGAGGGATGGCAAAGCCAATATGTCTCAGAGATACAACCAAGCGAATAGATTACTAAGAAAGTCAGTAATGCCAGAGTCAAAAGCATCAATAGAATGTGTTCCATTTGTAAGTTTGATTAATAGCAGTTGACTTACTGAATTCGTACACCTTTGTAAACAGGTATTGCTTTTGTGCTTTCAGGGTGTCAATCCATCCTATACATGTCAAGCTGAAGCCCTAGGGTGATGTTACTTTAGTCCACAACAGTTTGATTATAAAACAGATGATATTGGTTTACATGTTTACCAGTAACAAATCAAACAATGGTGTTAACTTCCTTGGTAACCTATGTACCTGGTTGTATCTCTCAGATATGTTTTTGATCCTCATATCACAGGACTCTGGAAAACCTTTTACTCTCTGCTTCTCTTCTATCAAAATACACACAGTGCCTGGTTCTTTTTGTAGTTATTTCATATTGCATGTTCTACATATAAAATCAAAGGAGAAAAATATAAGAATATATCATCTTTATTTCAATTTTGGATTATTTACAGGAATATCCATAAAATGTGATGAGGTAAAATTTAAAGATTTTGAGCCTCAGAAATGTGATGAAAAAGACTGAGTATAATAACAAAAATGCCCAAACAAAAAGAGAGTTTGTGAGAATGGATAATGACACAAATTTATCACCTACTTTGTATTAAGCTGAAGGTTACAATGATATTTACAAATTAATATCCAAATTACCATAAAGTCATGAAGAAATCATGATGTAAATAGAAGAAATTATAAAATTATCAAGTCATTAAGAATGAAATGTCTGATTTTCTTATGCACAAAGTTTGACAGTCATTAATTCTAATGTTTCATCCTGACAATTCTTTGTTTTACAACATTGAAGAGTTACATCATCACTTTTTGAAATGCAATTCATGGTGTCTGATTATATTGTAAGTTTTCTCTTGTAATTCAATTTTTGTGAACCCATGGATAGATAAAAAATTCATGTTGTTTATGAATATGAGTTCTGTCGTGGAACCAATGCATCCCAGACAGCTGGAAACACCAATGAGGTGTTTGGTGAAGATGTGGCGAATGAGTGCACTGTACGTTGATGGTTTGAGAAGTTCCGGTCTGGTGACTTTACTCTTGAAAATCAGCCCCATGGTAGACCTGAGATCAAGGTGGATAATGATGAGCTGGAAACTGTAGTGGAAGTGGATACATCTCAAACTACGTGTGAATTAGCAGCAAGGTTTGATGCTTCAATTCCAACTGTATTGGTCTATCTGAAACAAATCGGCTAGGTAAAGAAGCTGGACAAGTGGGTACCACATGAACTGAACGAGCATCAAATGACACATCATCTTGAAACTTGCTGTTCTTTGCTGTGACAGCATAAAAAAAGAACCATTTTGGCATCGTATTGTTATGTGTGATGAAAAATGGATTCGTTTCAACAAAGCAAGCATTCTGCATAGTGGTTGGATAGAGACGAAGTGCCTAAACACGATCCAAAAAAGAATATTCACCAAAAAAAGCTAATGGTGTCTATTTGGTGGTCCAGCACTGGTGTCATCCACTACAGCTTCACGAGACCTAGTGAAATGATGAGTGAACTTGCAATTAAGCAATTGAAATTTGTCAATAGAGACAGGCCAATTCTCTTGCAAGACAATGCTTGACTACATGTTGCACAAAGAACACTACTTAAGTTACAGGAACTGAACTTGGAAGTACTCTGTCATCCACCATATTCACCAGAACTTGCACCAACAGACTATCATGTTTTCCAGGCATTACACAACATATTGTGAGGTAAAAACTTCAAATCTGAAGAAGATGCAAAAACAGCCTTTCATGATTTCATAACCTCTTGCTCTCCAGAATTCTTCACTGCTGGCATAAATAAGCTACTGATAAAATGGAAAAATTGTGTTGATAATTCAGGTGCATAGTTTAATTAATTGCATTGCCTTTTGTTGAGATAAAGTAAAATATACTTTCAGTTCAAAATCAGACATTTCATTCTTAATGACCTGATATATAACTATTTACCAAGAGGATCCTTTTCAAGATGAAGTACATACATAATAAATTTAAATCAGAATATACATAAGATACATGAAAGAATGTATATAAAATTCAGAATACATATAAAACACATATGCCATTAGGCAATGTTGAAATATGCTGAAATAAATGCACTAAATATGTTTTGTGCATTCATTGTAACACAATAACTGTACAGTGAAATCATTTCCCATTTATGAGAATACATTTCTCAGCTATTTAGCCACACAGTCAAATCAACAGTATCATTCCTCCTTTCTGGAAATATGTTAGTTTGTAATGTGTGAATATACTGAAATAATGCTTTTATTTAAAATATCACTGGTAAGTTATTTCACCCAATTTAGATATATAAAATAAAATATTGGGAAGTTGTTCTTTCAGTGTTAAAACTTCTTTTTTCTGTGAATACATTTAAAAATTATATTTTTCTGATAGAATGAATTTTGATAGTGGTGTGTTAACTCTTCTATATGAAGAAATAAATGTATAGCTAAATTAACGAGTTTTTATCATATATCAGCTGGCTTTCCTCCTATATGAATATGCTTGTGTCTACTTAAAATACTAGCCTGAGAGAATGATTTATAACACATATCACAGTAATATGGCTTCTCTCCTGTATGAATACGTTTGTGCGTTGTTAAGTAATGGTTAAAACAGAATGATTCACCACAGATATCACAATGATATGGTTTTTCTCCTGTATGAATATATTTGTGTCTAGTTAAGGTAAAATTTGAGAGAATGATTTAAAACAGATATCACAGCTATAGAGTCTCTTTCCTGTAGGAATAAGCTTGGGAGTAGTTAAATCACCATTTCCAAGGAATGATTTATGAGATATACCACTGTGATACTGTTTCTATCCTGTATGAATATGTTTGTGAGTAGTTAAGATTATCACTTCAGAAAGAGATTTATTATGGATATCACTTTGATATAATTTATCTAGTGTATGAATACGTTTTGGGGTAGTTACATGAAGATTCGTTTTCTTTTGTGCATGAATTTGTCTGTGGCGAGTTAAGATAGAACTTTGAGAGAAAGACTTACCACAGATATCACAGTGATATGGCTTCTCTCCAGTATGAATATGCCTGTGAGTAATTAAATTTATTCTAGCAGAGAATGATTTACTACATATGTCACAGTGATGTGGTTTCTCTCCTGTATGAATACGTATGTGAGTAATTAAGCTAGATCTTTGAGAGAAGGATTTACCACAGATATCACAATGATATGGCTTCTCTCCTGTATGAACATGTTCATGGGTAGTTAGGTTACCTTTCAGGGAGAATGACTTTTTACAGATATTACAGTGGTATAAGGCCTTCCCTGTTACTTTCAGCGTCTCAGTAGGAAAATCAATACTTTTATACTGTGGTTTACAATTAATTCCATTTTCATATAGTGTATTTTCCATTCTTTTCCTTCTTTCACTACAATATATATTCATTTGTATTCTTTTTATATTTTATTCCAAACAAATATTTCTACAATTATATTACCATCAACTGTGATTTTTGTAGGTATCAGGAAATGTTGCAACTTCTTTGTAAATATATCCAATTTTAAATAGAAGACAAAATCATTTTGTTCAGATTTCAAAGAGAACTGTGAAAAAAACAATTGTTACCAATAACATCTCTCAGAGGCTATAAGTAAATATTTCACAGTAATTCATTACAGTTTTATATAAACAGGGTTACGTCTGTCCTGCAAAACATCTTTTAGTCTATAATATGATGTATATGAAGAAAAAACTTCTTTCCTTTCAACATCAGCTGATATTCTGAAATAATAGAGAAACCATATAAGATACAGAAGACACATACAAAGAATGGATTTAACAGTGAAAATATCACATTTATACTTTCTAATTGTAGGCATAGACTTTGAACTCTGCTTCTACCATTTTCCTTCCTATCTATATATACATATACAGTATAGGGTGTTTGGGTTAAATTTCACAAATTTTTGTATCTTTTTTTTTTTTTCAGAAATAGCTTAATGTATTGGTGAACAATCAATGGCATTGGAGAGCATAAAGTTTAAAGTCATAAAGAATAAAAAGTTTAGAATGGTACAACAATGCACTATAGAACAAAAAATGGACTATATACCTGTTGTAATTTGGTTCTCTATAGTCCGATGATATTTCGGAATTAAAATTCCTTCTTCAGATCTTCTTAGCTGGAGTCTCTGCTATAAACTGTTTTCCAACGGTTTGTTGAAAAAAAAATTAGATGACATGGAGGACTGGAAGCCATCTGAATATTGGAAGTTAACTGTATCATGATGATTTGCACTGGGCATCAAAATGTTAATATCATGGCTGCTGCTCAGTGCTGTGAACACTATAAAGGTTCTAAGATGTGACATGGACAGATGCAATGGAGACTATAAAGCTATAGCCAGCAGGAAGAGACACAACAAGCATTCTGACTGCATTCACAAGCCAGAATTCATCCCCACATCTTTGAGCAGGACCTTAGGCTCAATTTGGATGACTATGTGAAGCTGGTGGAGACTGTGCTCAATCCTTGGCTGGAGAGGGTTGCTGCTGGAAGGCTATATATGTGGCAGCAGGATTCAGCTCCTTGCCATACCTACAGAAAGAGTCATGAAGTGATTGTTGGAAAATGTCTATGACTTCACCAACCCTAATTTCTGGCTTCCAAATTCCTCCAATTGTAATTCCATGGATTACTATGCATGGGGCATGATTGAGAAAGACACCAGCCACTCTGCCTGCAACATCAAGGCCAAGCAGGTGGCGAAGATCACAGTGTTTGAAGATCTTCCCAGGGATGCAATGAGGAATACATGCACAAGGTTCAAGAGCCAGCTTGAGGCTGTAGTGGAAGCTGAGAGCGACTACTTCAAGTAAACTTATCTCCCATCCATAATCTAGTTGATACTTTTTGGATGGGATATTGTGATTTCTTTTCCTTTAATGCAAACTGTCAAATTTAGCCCAAATACCCCGTATATACATATATATTGGTACTACTAAAGCAGAGTGGTCCCGAACGCGCAGTCGCGCGTCCGCGTTAGCTAGTCGTGAGTGGTCGATCCTAACCCTAACCCTAAACACGTATTCATTTGCGCACGCGCACTTTTTGAAAGATCGACCACTCACGACTAGCTAGCGCGGGTGCGCGTTCGGGACCACTCTACTTTAGTAGTACCTATATATTAAAGGAGAAATGGTTACTACTCCCCTTGACAAGGGTACAAGAGATAATCTGATCTTTCTAACACACATATATAAACATATATATGAATGTACGTAAACACACACACATACAATGCGGTTGATATTCTGACCATATCGCACGAGGAGTTTTTTAGGCGGGCAATTTAAACTGGTCGTGTGCATACGTGCATATATATATACAAAGTATAGGCATAACTAAGTATATACAATTACTATAGACCCAATAAAAAATGTCACAATATAGTGAAGAATGGCAGTATATAAATTAATACTCACGTGATTACAGTTGATATAAGGAAGATATCACTAAATATTCAAATAGAATTTTCAGTCGAAGTGGATAATGACAGCTTTTAAAGAAATTCTAAATTTTACCGCAGACGTTACTTTATACTTTCAGATCAACATAGTGAATGTTGTTGTAGCTATTTCTTCACACGGTTAATTACCAATCATCCATATTTAATTAGGGTCTTCTAATGTGTGTTCGATGTAAACTTGATACATGTGGATGAAACAAAACAAAGTTTGTCAGGGGAAGTTACTCTATTTCTCTTTTTTATATTTTTCTAAATACATTACGAATGATTTAAAACATTTTGCTCTGAAATATGTGTGAGTTTTTCATTGATGTCCACTGGTTCATCTGCCATCATTAAATCATGATTCATTTTGGTATTTCGAGAAAAAGGAGAGAAAGAGATTACATCCATGAGCAATACAAAAAAAAAAAATCTTCAACTTTTTTGCCAAAAGGAAACAACTCCGACACACCGGAGGGGTACTTTTCATCTCTATACCGAAAACCCCAAAATCGTGTTGCATGGAAGTCTTACGCCGGTGAACCAGAGAAACGATTGTGTTATAAGCAATCCGACAACGAAAAACATCAACCAGATGTTCGCTTTCGAATCCGCCAGAATGTATTAAGAATGAATAGACAGAACATAATTTGTAGCACAAAATTTGCTACCATTGCAATTAAGATGTATTTAGGAGCAACTCGTTCAAGGTCCTCAACTAAGGCCAAAATTCTTCGCTCTAAATAACCCGTTAAAAAATTAATAAAACACCAATTTTAGGGATTTTTTCGTTTTCTTCTAATGACAACTCTTAATCAGAAAATTTTCAAAAATTGGGGCTAAGAATTGCATCTCCTTGAAAAATGCATTAAAATAAAAAATTCCGATTCCTACATTTTAAATGTCGGAGATTGCGAATATGCAACAAAAAAATATTTTTTAAAAATTTCACTCTCCTCTGCCCACAATTTAAAGTTTTTGATTTTGTTTACTTTAAAGGGATTGTAGCGAATTGACGAACATATGCAAATCGACATTAAATATAGACAAAATCATTAAAGTGAAAAGAATTTGCCTTAAATAATCGTAAATGATAATTAAATGTAAATTAAATATGCACCACTTTATGAGAAACAAACATTAATATGTTTAATAAGGGGCTCAAATTTTCCACCTCCCCCAATTTTAAGTTTTGAACTTTTTTATCCATTTATTTATTTGTCTGTCCATTTATCCCTATCCGTTTATTCATAAAATATATTTGCCAACTAAATGTAGCGGTCCTCTACAGGACCGTTACATTGTTTTTAGCCCCAGGAATATATATTTATCTATCTTTCTCTTTATACACATATCTATACGCTTATTGAATTTAAAATTTTGAAATGTGGTTTCCTGCATATTCGGAATCTCCGTCATCGAAAACAGAGAATAAAGGATCTATTCTATCTCAATCACAGATTTTTAAATTAATTTTTTTAACTTAACAGTTTGAAACTTCAAATACTGGTAGAATTTCTCACATAGAATACGGCTTACTCTGAACATTTTTGACCAAATTTCGTGTTTTAGAAGTTATTTCGTGTTAAAGTTGTTGTATTTGGGTAATTTCAGCCAATCAACGACGTGTATTTGGTTGAAGAAAGCTACTGCTGTTTGCAATAGTAATTGAAGAGGAACAACTACTGGGTCATCTCTACTAAATGTCACTATTCTGTTCTATTCGTATGTTGTGTGAAGATGATATCACTTTTATCTCTCTTCCTTTCTAGTCATCACCGTGCATTCCTTACTCTTTCCATCCCTTGTACACTATCAACTTGCAGCCAGCGAGCGAACTTGTCACTGCCACTACAATTACCGTATTTTCCGGTGCATAAGCTGTTATTTGTTTTGTTTTACCTTCATGTTTTGATATTATTATTTTTTTCATCTAATAAACGTGGGAATACGAAAAAAGTTTTTCAAAAAAATGCATATTTTTTCGGGAGAGGTGCGATTCTGCATTAGCTACCAAAATTAGTTTTGCATGATGATGATGATGATGACGAATATTGCAGTATTTATAATAAAGAAGTCAGAAGCATTTAAAGTTACGTAATTTTAGCCAATGGATTTTAAACCACTGCCCTCAGCGTGAGTTGAAACTTTCTGGTCATGGCAACTCCACTTCCTTAATTCTATGGCTATGTAAACTTGAAATGTAGTAGGAGACAATGCCGAGAGCCTGCGTCTGTTGGAAGAGGCAAGTGGTTGTGCAGATGACTTTCTTTCGCCTTCTGTTTGTGAGGACACTGGATTCATGTCATTGAAATATATAAATTTAAATGCTTTTATCTTGTTAATTAGTAATTTTTCGAAAAAACAAAACAAGACAAAAAAATGAATGTGATATTCATCATCAGCAGGCATGATTACATCTATGTAGGAAATTTGAAAACAACCCATTGAGAACTGAAAAGTGGTTGGAAGAAAATCTAAAAGGATTAATTTTGCTTATTAAAACATCGTTGGTGAAATGCTTTTGGTTTCATTTTGTGATAGCCATCACACAGAAAATACTAGCTTCCAAATTCTGTTTTTTTAATTAGGAAAAAAGGATCAAAATTTAAACCTCTAACATTTTTCAAAAAATTTTCCTTAATAAACAAATCACAAAATTGGAGTCAGTGTGAAAAATGGCCCCAATTTACCAAATTAAAAATTTTTTTGCTTAATTTCAAAATCTGTGACAACAACAGAAAAGATCCCTCTTCTCATAGTGAAGGGTAGATTATCTGATTCTTATATGCTAAATCTGGTGCTGCAGAGTAGTGAGACTTGGGCCTTAAATGCAGAGGATTTGCAAATGCTAGAAAGAAATGTGAGCATGTTTCAATGAAGGTATAATGTCAGCATATCTGAATGATATAGTACAAATGACTTAAGAAACAAGGAATCAGATATAGTTTGCAAGAGACAACACTGTTGGTATGGGCATATGATGTGTAAAGAGGATGATAGCTGCAGAAAATCACTGAGCATGCAAATTGGATAGTGCCTATGTAAATGTAAGACCATGAGAAATGGAACAGAGTAGCAGAAACTAATATTAAGATGCTGAGTTTCACGAAAGGGACCACAATTGGTAATATGCTGTACTGGAGAAAACCAGGCAATCATAGCAGAGAGAATACAAATAAGAAGGGTGTTGGTGGCTGGGATACTCTTGCTGTATTCACTCACTGCCTTCCTTTCTCTTACTATCCTCTTCCCACAGCCTGTTTTACCTGGGTTGCTTTCACTGTATATGTCATCTGCTATTCACACTCAACTTCTACCTCTCTCTCACTCCTCTTATTACATTCACTCACAGCTCCACCTCTTTGTCCCTATTTCTCTCACCATAGCTTCTCTGCCACCACAACATTCATTTCTCACTCTTTAGCCCACCATCATAAGCTTATGCCTCTTTCTTTCAGTGTTCGTCTTCTCACAACCTCCTCAGATTCTCATCTTTCTTCCTCTCATGCCCCATTCTTCTCACATATTCACCCTTAAATGTGGGATAGCACTAGACCCCTCCACAACCCAGTTTATCATCCTTTTCTTTCTCACTAATCCCTGACACTACTCTTTCTCTTTTCCTTTTCCCTTCCCAACAGTGTCCACTTTTAATTTCTTCACTATCAACCTCTCGCAACAATAAATCTGTTTCTCTCACCATACTCAGCCTTCCTTTGTCACCTCTTTTAAAGTCATCCCTTTCTCCTGTTACCTTTTTTAGCCAAGGGACTTTTTTAGTTTTGCTACTTACAGAGTGACCACACTAATCTTGGTGTTATAAGAAAAGCATCTTATACACTTTATATAGTGAATGATAAATTCCATTGTCTATGAAGCACAGGTTTCAGTGGATTATGGCAACAGTTGGACAGAAATTGCAGTAGTGGAAGGAAAATTTAAATCCAGCTATAACAATCATCTTTTGAGTTTTAGGCACCATGATAAAAAATGTTCAATGACACTTTTGGCTTTAATCTGGAGGTTTAAAGACGAAGGAACCAACTACAACATCAACTGGAAGACCATCTCCAAAGCCAGACCCTATATTAACAGGTCAAAAAGATATTCAGTATTATATCTTGAGAACCTCACATGATTACATAAATTCCAGGAATGAGATTTTTTCTGTATATCCACATTTTAAGGAATACATTTTGACAGAATTTAAAAAGAGGCCACTAGACACATAGTTTAACCATTAACATCTTGTTTATGTCTTTTGACATTGCTTATTGTAACACTGATTATTTCCCTCCTGTTTTTCTTTTTGTCTTCTTCCTTACCAGCATTCCTTGTTTAAACATTATCTGTTTAGAAAAGCAACTGACAAACGGTTTTGTTTTTAGCTTGACAAATAGCAAAATAAATTTATGTTTCAACCAGGAAATCCTGTGTAGCTGTATTTAACAAAAATTGTGGCTTTTATTATAACATTACATATATACACAGATAGATATATAATCCAAATAAGAAGACAAAGAAAGAGTTTATCACATCTTTAATGATCAGTTATAGTTGTTTCGGTACCACTCTGTTTTTAACACCATTGCATGCAAAAGTTCCAAGTGAAAAGTTATGAAATATTTGGGGCTTTAAATAATGGAGTGGCATTTCATAAGACTTGAATCAAAAAGTGTGCTCTTACATTGTGCGTCTGTCAAGCACTGTATTTTAATTATATCTGGAGGAAACAAGAAGTTTAAAATAAAAACAAAAATAAAAATGGTGAAATAGCAGACAGGCCTTAGACAATAGTAATACCAAAACAGATAAAGATAAGTTAGAAGAAAAAGAAGACATAAATGGTGAGGTAGGCTAATAAAAAAAAAAAATTGTCAGCAACCAAAATAATAATGATCAAGTGAGTATAACAATAAAGAAAGCATATCTCAAAAAAGAGAATGAGAAAGTGATAATGCTGTAGAAATATAAACATCTAATATTAATAATAATAATCCTTTCTATTGTAGGCACAAGGCCTGAAATTTTGGAGAAGAGATTTTAAGTTGATTACATTGACTCCAGTGCATAACTGGTACTTATTTTATCGACCCCGAAAGGATGAAAGGCAAAGTTGACCTCAGCAGAATTTGAACTCAGAATATAGTAACAGACAAAATACCGCTAAGTATTTCACCTAGTGTGCTAATGATTCTGCCAGCTCCCTACCTTAATAATAATAATAATAATAATAATAATAATAATACCAACAACAGTAAGAATAGGTAGGACATGAACAACATTAATGATAATGAAGACAAACTGAAGACAGAGGTTGTATTAATAATAGTGATGATGATAGTGATGGGCCAAGAATGATGCAGATAAGAAATGGATAGCCACTGACTAAAAAAAACCTATGATGGTGTTGGTGGATGAAATAGGTAAAGAAAGCAGACACATGCAATAAAACACAAAATTGGGTGAAATGGGAGAGGTAGTACTGAGGGAAACCAATTGCTGGTAACTTTTCATTCTGAGATGCTAAGACATAAAGGATTTAGAGTTGATAGGGGCAGGTGAGCTTATGAAAAACAGAAAAGTAAATAACTAAATAAATGGGAGAAAATGAAGTAGGTATTTTAAAAAAATATATATATATCTATTTAAAATGCTAATGTTAAAAGCTGAAAGAACACAGAATTGAGAATGAAAATAAAATAAAATTAGAATAGATTTAAGACAAAATAGTATAGAGACAAAGAGAGAAACAAATAAAACTAAACAATGAATATTAATGTGACAGGAATAAATGCTTAATAGCAAGCTAGTTATTTACAGGGGTGGATATTAAAAGTCACTGCATTGAAAAGGTGGAGAAATGGTAGATAGCCTTGAGGCCTAGTTGAGTGTTGCATTGGAAATAACCTGTCAATCTAGCCTTCCAGCACTTTAATGAATGAATGTATATATGCATTCATGTACACACACAAATACACATATATAAATATATGTATACATACACATATATTATATACATATATCATGAGTTGGTGTGCAAAACAATGATGGGAATAAACAAATTGAAGACCAGTTGAAATATGTTTGAGAAATATTTAAACTTATAAAGGGTTTACACTGAAGTTTGTTGTAGAGAAAAAATTCTCACTTGAGACAAAAAAGGTGTTAGAGCATGGTGGTCAACTTAGAATACCCTCTATTGGACTGATAGGTGCATTTTCAAATTGTTAGTTCACTTTCAAAAATTCATTCATGCACAACAGAAGCAGTATTAGTTTAAAATATCAATATGTATACTGTTAAATGCAGATACATCACAGAAAGCCAAACTAACTGCAGTATTCATCCTCAGATAAAATTTCTTCTAGACATACAGTGTTAGATAACACAAAAATATTTAAGTAGCAAAGTGACAGAAATGCATATTTAGCAATACCACCACCACCACTGTTGGACAATTTTCATCCACTATTAATATAATTTTGTGTTATATAATACTGCGCATCTGTAGGAGATATTATCTCAGGATGAATACTGCAGTTAATTTGGCTTCCCATGATGTATCTGCATTTAGTATGATATACAGATTGCTACTTTAAACACATTCTGCTTCTGTTGCACATGACAAACTTTTATTCAGCTCTCCAGCTACTTGCAATATCAGTGATTTTTTAACCACTATTTTTCTATGTCAGTGACAATGGATTTTGCTTTAGCATGTGGCTGCCAGTGGGTATTTGCTACTAATAAAGCCCCAAAAGGCAGAAATGTGCATCTAGCAATACCATCACTGATGCTGGATGATTTTCGTCTGCTACTGTTATATTTGTGTTTTTTAACACTATGTCTATAAGAAATATTATCTCAGGATGAATACAGCAGTTGATTTGGCTTTCTGTGAGGTATCTGCATTTAGTATGATACACAGTCTGATGTATGTAAATATATATATATATATATATATATATACACACACACAAAAGTACATACAAACAAAAGTATATACATACATATGCAAAAGTATATGCATACATGCACAAAAGTATATACATACACACAGAGTCCTCACTTAAGGTCATTGTGCTATAACATTGATGGGAAATCTATAAAACCAAAGTAAAAATTCACAACACATATGCCTATCAAACTGAATTTGTTTGCTTTACTTCTTCTTTCCATTTTTTCTTCCTTTGCAACCAGTTGTTTTCAATTCAGTAATATACATAAATAAGTCAATAAACAGATAATGATGGATAACAATGCATGATATTAATTTTTTTTTATTTCACGGCTTTCTTTTAAGACACAATCTTTCTACATTTATTATGTATTTAACAGAGATACAACTCTTTTAAGGCATGACAATACTTAAAATATAAAAGGGTGGAGTTCCTTGAATCTCATGGCCAAAAAATATCTAATGAGGACCTCATAGAAAGTAGAACAGTACTGTGAGTGAAAATGCAAGACCACCAGGTATTTTAACTACTAAAAGATTTGTCAGAGAGTATCCTTATTTTAGATAAAGCTATGGCAATTTTCACCAAAAAAGATCTTCAAAGAGAAAAAGTTAAGAACAAACAGGTTAATAATGAGCGACTTCAACTTCTAAAAAAAATTATACAATCCACGGTGGTGCATCAGCATGGCCGCAGCTCTGAGCTGAAACTTTGAAATGAAATGAAATGAAATCATAAGAAAAATAATGCAAGATAACAGACTTTGTCCAAGTTCTTTAAAGAAACAACCGTCTTATTGATTTGTATTAATATTTAAGTGTTTGTTTACAATTTTGTTGATCTTTTTGTGACTAGGAATGTAACTCTCTTTATATCAATGAACATTGGTTAAATTGGTTTTGCTTTATGTTATTTCACTTAAATTTGCTCTTCTCAAGCACCTATCAATGACATTAAATGAGGACTGTGTGTGTGTGTGTGTGTATATAATTTCTTCTACCATAGTAGGCATAAGGCTCGCTGCTTTTATAACAATAATAATCATTTCTACTATAAGGACAAGGCCTGAAATTTGGTGGGAGGGGCTAGTTGATAACATTGACTCCAGTGCTTGACTGGTACTTATTTTATCGATCCCGAAAGGATGAAAGGCAAAGTTGACCTCAGTAGAATTTGAACTTAGAACGTAAAGACGGATGAAATGCTGTTAAGCAGTTTGCCTGGCATGCTAACAATTCTGCCACCTTGCTGCCTTAATAATAATAATTCTGGGCCTTGTGCCTAGAGTAGAAAAGATTGTATAATAATAATAATAATTCTGTTTTGCCATAGCAGGATCAACAAGTTGTTTAAACTCAATATGCATGTAGGTGTCCCAATGCCACCAATACCCTTGTTAACATTGCCATGCCCAGCCATCCATGTCTGAATTACTTATTTTCTTAGTTTCTGGTGCCTGACAACCAACTTATCACAGGAAAGGTATCCAGCATTAGAAAATCTGCCTCATCCAAAGTCATGCAAGCATGGAAAAATAGACATTCAAATAATGATGATACACGCACACACACACACACACAATTTCTACATACAATGGGTTTCTGTACAATTTCTGTCTACTACATTCTGTTCACATATTTATAAGGCATTGGTAAACCTGAGGAAGCTATAGCAGAAGAGAATTGCCCAAGATGTTCTGCATGCAGTGGAAATGCACCCAAACTCAGAAAGTTTTGCAAAGCAAACTTATGAACCACATAGTCATGCTTGAACCTATGTATATTAAATACTTATTATTAAACCCCTGAAAATGTGTTGTATAGGCACAAGGGAGTCTGTGTGATGAAGAGGTTTGTTTCCCAACCACATGGTTTTGGGTTCACTCCCACTGTGTTACACTTTGGGTGTGTGCCTTCTACTAAAGCCCAGGACCAATCAAAGCATTGTAACTGGATTTAGGAGATGGAAGGAAACAACTGAAAAGAAGCGTAGTATACACACACACACACAAGATCAATGAATATGAATAGAAATATTGTGCAAATTATGTTATGTACATTTCCATAGAATGGTTATTTATTTGCATATTAATGTATTACTTTGTGAAACCACATAACCAGACATTTTCATCACATATCTTTGTATAAATGACAGGTGTGTGTGTGTGTGTGTGTGTGATATTTATTCACTTATTATATTTTACCCTGCAGTAAATGTGCAGCATATTGTTATTAAATACAATGGATTTACAGTGTGCTTAAGAATCATAAATTAACTAGTTAAGTTTTCAGTTTGTTTTATTGACTGGCTGATAGACAGAGAGTATCATTGGTATTCTTCCAAAGTAACCTGTGAGCAGGAGTGCTAAGTTAATTGCCTGGATCTTATAGATCCCAACTACTTGATATATATATATATATATATATATATATATATATATATATATATATATATATATAATGTGTGTATGTGTGTGTGTATTTTTGTCTTCTTGACAGTGCACAATTGTTGTAAATGAATGTCATTTGTTTCCAATGTTCTGCAAAATCAGGTATGGCCATGGGGAAATATTACCTTGCTTAGAAACAAGTAAGGGTTGGTAACAGGAAGGGCATCTGGCCATAGAAAATCCACCTTAATAACCTCAATCCAAGCCATGCAACCATGGAAATGTGGACATTAAAATGATGATGAAGAAATGATAATGATTATTTAGTAATTTAGTATATAAACTTAGACCCAAAGATGTCTAAGTGGCCAAAAGCATTTGTCCCTCCACTGTTCCCACTGCCATCATAGTCAAAGTCATCTTTTTTCTTTTTTGTGCTGTCTTCATCTTTGACCTGTGATAATTTTTCCTTGAAATACCTTTCATTGTCTTTTGAAATTTCATTTTGAAATCTTTCTGGAATTACAGATTTTTCAAGCAGTTCTTCTAGATTACAGCATAACTCACCTGAATCTAATAGCTCTTTTGTTACACGTCTATATATAAAAAAGTAAGGAGTGTCACTTTTTGATGATTTAAGTGTATCTGAAAAATTATACTTTGTTTCTGTTACAGATTCATCATTAAAAATATACCAGTTGTCTTTTAGTAAATTACTCAAGTTTGTATAATGTTCATTAATTAAACACGAATGTCGGGATAGCAATATACAATGCCCGGAATCACTGTTATAACCAGAATGAATAACAACAGAACACAGTACATAATTAATATCTTCCTCGACAACCAAACTCTCATCATTTGTAGTGAAACATTTTAAACATAATTCTTTTGGATAATTGACATAAGCCATAATTTTAGACCGCTTTTTATTCTTTTTATTATAAGAAAATCTTGATAAAGTTAGATTTAAATATTCTGGAGCGTCTATGAGGAAAACTTGTCGAATTCCATCACGATAATCATTACAGTTTGGACACTTAAATTGATTACTAACCTTCAATTCTTCCACTGTGAAGTAATTCTGTATTAAGTCTCGAATATCGAGTTTATCATTTATATTTTTCTCTTCCTTCACCTCCTCCTCCTCCTCATCATCATATGGTAATGCTAGGAGCAAAAACGAAAATCTTTCTTCGTATTTTGTTTCAGTTTGACATTTTAGACACCTTGTAGAGTTTCTGAGCTTACCAAAAAATTTTCTATCAATTAGCGTTCTTGATTTACTATCTACTATTTCGCATTTAGTTATCTCTCCCTTATTTTTATCACTCAAATCTGACTCTGTTTTCATGCTGTTTTTCTTTTCTTCCTCATCAAAAGCATTCAGAAGATGTGACAAAAACTCTGCACAGTCTTGCTGCTCATATTTTGCAAACCATGAAGGATTAGCGTTGCAATAGAATTCTGATGGGTAAAAAGAAGGCCGTTGGCTTGATAGTAGATAGGAGAAAACTTCTTGTAGTTTGCTGATGATTCCACCAGGGGGCACTGGCATGCCTAATACCTCTTGTCTAAAATTATCCAACATAAAGAGCACCTGAATAGCTGAATTCATATAACACGAGTTTTTCACATTGCACAATCCAGTTTTGCGTGTTAGAGTCTTCTTAATTTCAAGAGGAGGAACAGTAAAATTTTTGCAATTACTAGTATTACATAATGCTGCAAGAGGTTTTACTTTATTTAATTGCAGTTCTTTGATTGAGAAACAAGTCTGTCTATATTTTATAAATGGTTCTTTAGAATGCCAATATATTTCCAACTCCATATTGGCCAATAAGATTTCAATGCATGCTAAACCTGTGCTGCTTTTTTCCTCTGCTAATATTGGAATGATGTCAACCAACGACATTATCATGTGAGAGGTACTATCAGGACTCATCTGTATCTTTGTATATATATGTACCAAGATCTTAGCTGCAGATTCTCTAGAAGCAATCGGTTTCAGCATGTTGACTATGAAAACAATAGTCTCCTGAGCAATTTCTTTTAAAACTTCATCAAATCCTGCTGCTGCTAATTTTTCAAATATCCCAATTATCCATATATGTACTCGTTGAGAAAATGGCCAATCCAGCCAATGTAAAATTTGATAAATTGTGTTGGAGATTCTAGGTTTATTAATTACATCAATATTAATTAAATCAATAATTTCTTCTACTGATTTAACTGGTATTTGACTCAACGTTCCAAGACAGACAGAAGGACTGTTAAATGGCTGCGAAATTAAGGAAAACAGATAATGAACTGAATTTTTCTTTGTGTCATCATTAGAATTATTAGGGTTACAATTTTCCCATAATTGAAATAAAATTTGTCCAGCTGTATTTATTGTTTTAACTTCTCGTAAAAAATTAACTCCTTGTTTTGGTGTTCTAGTAACATATAAAATATCAATAATCACACAACAGAAATCATATCGTTGATAAACAGGAACACATTTAGGCTGTTTTATCAATAAAGAAAAGATTATAGCTAAACACTGTAAATTACTGTTCTGTTTTAAAAATATTGTGATTAACTGCTGGAAATATTTCACTAATGATGCATAGCATTCAGTACCTTTTAAAATTTGTAATGATTTTTCGATGATAACAATGGCTGCTGTTGGATTTTGGTGTGAATTAATTAAGATATCATTCATTAAAACTTTGTTGAAGTATTTTTGAAATATCTCTTCATTGTTTCTTGCCCAATTTTCGTAAAGTCGAACACCAGATGTACATTGGAATGCAGTTTCTCCATCTAATGACCATTTTACTGCAAGATTTAAAACTGGGACTGTGTCTTGTGCTGTTTTTGGTGATTTTAATATTTTTTGTAGAATTTTTTCTTTAAGGATATCTGGGTGATTAGAAACAAACAGTCCTTGAAGAATTTGATCCATGTTTTCGGTCAGAAAAATTTTATTCAGTAAACTTGGTAAATATCATCCATGAGATATTTTTATGTAACTGGAAAGCTGTTTCTCCATCTAATAATCATTTTACTCCAAGATATTGTTTTCAATATTATCTTATATTCTGAAATAGAGAAAAAGTATACAATGTAGAGGATATTTAAAAGTAGAAATGCAACAATGGAAATTTTACTATATATCTATATTAATAACTTTTAGACACAGAAATTTATCTAAGTGACTGAAATTTATTTTGTAATTTGTTATTAATATTATAACATAACAATGGTGGCAAACTGGCCAAATCATAAGCATGCCAGTTAAAATGCATAGTGGCATTTTATCCGTCTTTGTGTTCTGAGTTCAAATTCTGCCAAGCTTGCCTTTCATCCTTTCAGGGTCAATAAAATGAGTACCAGTTGGGTACAGAAATCAATGTAATTGACTACCCACAACCCCAAATTTCAGGCCTTTTGCCTATAGTAGAAAGGAATATTATAACCTAGGCAGCTAGCTGGCAGAATTGTTACTGCGCTGGGTAAAATGCTAAGTGGCATTTCATCCATTTTTACATTCTGAGTTCAAATTCTGCTGAGGTCAACTTTGCCTTTCGAAGTCAATAAAATAAGTAGTAGTTGAGCACTCGGCTCAATGTAATCAACTTACCCACTTACCCAAAATTGCTGACCTTGTGCCAAAATTTAGATATCAATATTATATCATAACACTTAACGTGGATCAAATCGAGGGACTGGTTATCCACATCAACAGTAGCTTAGTATGAGGTGGTACCAAGAGGTTCTCAGACAAGTTATATTTAATAAAAAATAACTTATTTACCTAAGTTTTAACATCATCTCTTTCAAAATAGTCACCTTGTATGGCAATACACCAGTCCCAGTGTTCCTGCCACTTTTGAAATCCAGCCTGGAAGTTATTTCTTATAAGTGAGTTGAGGACTTTCGGCGATTCACTCTGGATCTCCATAACAGTGTTAAAATGGTAGCCTTCGAGTTGCATTTTCCTCTTGGGGAAGACATGGGAGTCTGTAGGTGCTCAATCTGGTAAATAGGGTAGGTGCAGAAATGATACTATGTTGCTTATTTTTGGAGAGCTTAGTGACAGGGTACATTGTTGTCATGAAGAATCCAATTCTTCGTGCTCCACAGATCCAGTTGCTTTCGCCGAATATCCTCCCTCAAACACTTCAAAACGTTGCAGTAGAACTCTCTATCAATGGTCTGGCCCTGGAGGGTGAATTCTCAATGCACAATACCATAGATGTCAAAAAAAATGAGCATGCTCTTGATTGAGCTGTGGCTCTGTCATGCCTTCTTCAGTCAGGGAGATGAAGGGTTCTTCCACTGTGATGACTGCTGCTTCATCTCAGAATTGTACCCATAGACCCAACTCCTGTCACTGGTGATGGTCCTCGACATGAAGGGCGGGTCATCAGTGGCACACTGACAGAAATCTTGACTGATGCAATGTTCTATCTGCTTGGTGGTCAGCAGGCAGAGGATAAACTTGGCAGAGACATGCCACATGTTCAATTTAGACATTAAGATTGCCTGCACAGACCCATATGACCAACCAACAACATCAGCAATGTTGTCGACTGTCCTATGTTGATCTTCATGCACAAGCTGATAAATTTTCTCCACATTTCTGGGGGTGATGCTCATGGAGGGTCTTCCAGATCGCTTGTCATCTTCTAGGGATGTTCTGCTTTTCAAGTGCCTATGCCATTGCTTCGTCGCTATATGCTTAATGAAGTATGTTCAATGCCTCTGTAGCAGAGTTTCCAAGTTTAATGCAAAATTTCACATTGGCTCTTTGTCCCAACTTCCTGTCCATCATAAAATCAGACTACAGCATACACATGATCACAAAAACACAAATTGTGAAGTAAATACAGCAATGTCACACAACAATTGCCTCATAAGGTCACCGCTAGTTCTCACTGTGCATGCAACCACGTACTGCCATCTGTTGGTGCACTATAGAACTAGTCTGGGAACTTTCTGTTACCACCTTGTGTGTGTGTGTATATATATATATACATATATACACACACACACACACGAGGAGTGGATGTGTGGTAAGAAGCTTGCTCCCAACCACATGGTTCCATGTTCAGTCCCACTGTGTGGCTTGTTGGGTTAGTGTCTTCTACAACAGCCTTGCAAGTGGATTTGGTATATGGAAACTGAAAGAAGCCCATCGTACATATTTATATGTGTGTGTGTGTGTGTGTATACGTATTTGTGTATCTGTGTTTATTACCCCAGATCACTTGATATTTATGTTGATGTGATTATGTCCCCATAACTTAGTGGTTCAGCGAAAGAAACCGATAGAATAAGTACTAGGCTTACAAAGAATAAGTCCTGGGATCGATTTGTTCAATTAAAGGTGGTGCTCCAGCATGGCCACAATCAAATGATTGAAATGGGTAAAAGAATAAAAGAATATCATCATCATCATCGTTTAACATTCGCTTTCCATGTTAGCATGGGTTGGACGATTTGACTGAGGACTGGCGAACCAGATGGCTGCACCAGGCATAAAGAGAACAGCTATGTTTGCAGCTTCAAATACGCATTGGAAGCTGCCCCTGCACCAAAATATACTGTTGTCATCGATGCTGACAAGAAGCCACCTGGCTCCCATGCAGGCCGTTTTAACGCACTCACATGCAATGAAATTGCTGTGCTTCTTCATAGAGAACACCACAACAAATGGGACATTATCCTTCAGTGTAGGGACAAGATCCTGGAAAGGATCAGTGAGACCCACGGGTCCTTCGACGCAATGCAATACTTTCTTCTTTTTCTAGATGGTACTAATGGATATCACTTCGGAATTCTTTTGTGCAACAGCAACAAAACTGTCTCCTGCAAGCAATTCTATGTTTACCATTGTATAGTCCACGATGCCTGCTTCAATCACCTCCACCATACAAGAAACCTTTTCCAACAATTTACTGTGGACATGTGCATGAAAATGGAGTCCGAAAGATTCTGCTACATTAAGCAAAACCAAAAGCACTTGTGTTTGGAGAACTACATTCACCTTTGAGATGGTATTAACACTGATGTCGCTCCCAAAAACCTTGGAAAAGTGTGCATATTTCTGTCAACATTTACAGGAAACCCTCACTACATGTACAAATGCACAGAGGACGCCATGACATACGTGTGCCACTGTGGCAGACCCAACCTCTTCATCACTTTCACCTGCAACTTCAAGTAGACAGAAATCAGCAGTGAATTATTCCCAGGGCAAAAGGCCAAAGACAGACACGACCTTCTGGCCAGAATCTTCAACAGAAGTTGACAAAACTAATGGAACTCTTTCAAAAAGATAAGGTGTTTGGAGATGTTAGGTGCCACATGTACTCCGTTGAGTGGCAAAAGGGAGGCCTGTCACACGCTCATACTCATTTGGCTCTCAACGAAAATCAGCGCCACTGACATTGACAGTATTATATCTGCAGACCATGCAGAACATCTGGTGGCAGAGGAAAGCAGAGGAGATGCAAAACTATGTGGACCAATGAGACTTGTGCCATTTTTATGCCACAATCAAGATCTTTGGCCTCACAAGGTCGTCAGTGGGTGGCCTGAAGAACACAGCTGGCTCTGCGATAACTGACACCCAGGGGAGTCTCGATTGCCGGAAGTCCCATTTCGGGAGCTTACTTAACAACCTCTCACACACTCTTGGCAATCTCTTCCAAATCACCCCACAGCTCCCCATTTGCCATTGGATGTCCCTGTTGCCCTCAGCCCATGAGTTCAACAAGGCATTCAAGTGCATGAATCCGGGCAGAGCTCCAAGACCAGACAACATCCCATTTGAGTTTTTCACACATGGAGGACCTGAGCTGAGAAATCATCTGATGCTCCTTATCCTCAAGATCTGGAAAAGCAAGACCCTCCCAAACAACTTCCACAAGGCAGACCAAGAGGATTGCAACAACTATGGGTGTATCTCACTCCTGAGTACTGCAAGCAAGATCTTTGCTTGTATCCTACTCAACCGCCTCCTTATCCTTGCAGAAGATGTCCTCCCTGAGTCCCAGTGTGGTTTTCGACCTTCTCGAGGCACAATCGACATGATCTTCTGTGCCTGCCAACTTCAGAAGTGTCAAAAACAACAACAGCCTGCAATGTTCATCTTCTGGGATCTAAAGAAAGCCTTTGACAAGGTCCCCCATCCTGCAATGTGGGCCATCCTTGCTCGGTTTGGATGTCTGCAAGACTTCATTGCCCTGGTCCGCTCCCTTCACGACGGCAAGGTGGGTAGGGTATGCCATCAAAATACCCTCACAGACCCATTTCCCATCACTGGGTGTCTTAAGCAAGGATGTGTCTTGGCACCAATCTGTTTCTCTTTGTACAATGCCACCATGTTCAACGAAATCCCACTGGACTCACCTTCCATCAGCATGTGTTATAGCTTGGATGACGGACTCTTCAATCTCGCATGTCTCCACGCAAAGATGAGTACCTCCACCATCTTAGTCTATGAGATGCAGTATGCCGACAACAATGCCACCCCAAGCAAGACCATAAATGACCGATCTTTATAACAAGGTTTATGAACACTTTGGCGTGCAGGTAAACATATTAAAAAATAAGACCCTGATCCAACCTGCACCAGGCTAGAACAGTCCACCCACAAACATTAGCATCAAGAGCTAACAACGAGGTTCTTCACCACACCTCTCTACCAAGCATTGAAGCCACCATTCTTCACCATCACTTCCGCTGGGCAGGTCATGTCCAGCATATGGAGCCCTTTCGACTCCCAAGGACCATGCTCTATGGAGAACTTGCAATTGGAACAAGACCCAGAGGAGGCCCAAAATTCTGTTTTAAAGACCAGCTCAAACAGACCTTGGCTCAAACTAACATCCAGCCATCCTCATGGGAACAGACTGCCATGGATAGGACAGCCTGAAGGACTATCATCCACAAGTGAGCCAGCTCCTTCGAGCAGAACAGACGACCGAATGAAGTAAAATGCAGGAAAGGAAAGGAGCGTCTTCAACATCCTCGACCTGCACCGACCATCCTGTGCAAATTCTGCCTACGACTCTTTCACCACCAATTTGGACTCCAAAGTCACATTTGGCACAAACATCTGCCAAGGAGACTGGATAGAAACTGACGAACCCAATGCTTGGATAGAAGCTGGAGCCAATGATATTTTTTTATATATACCCAGGCCTACTTCCCATTTTTTTAGGAGAGGGTAGCCACAACAAGACACACACCAGGCATTCCATTCATTTCCCAGCTTAAAGAGGCGAGCCCCATTCTGTGCTCAGGTTAAGGCATAGAACGCAACCCCCAATATCAGCAGTGGGGCCCAACAGCATATGCTGGTACTGTACCCCTTTGAGCAACATCAAATTCATTCATCCATCCACAAACACTCTCCATGTTTTCCTATCATTTATAAACTCTCATACCTCTCTCACTTCAACACTTCTAACCACCAAAGCTTTCCTCATTCCATCCATCCACACAAACTGAGGTCTGCTTCTGGTTCTGCTGCCTTACCATCTTCTCCTCATCCATCCTCATTTAGTAAAAACGAATATCCAAAGAGTGTGCATTAAATGGCTGTATTCTAGGTGTAACACCCAAGAAATGATGTGGCCAACCACCACGAAAATGTTTACGCATGTACAGGAAGTATGGTATCATCTCCCACTCAAAGGATTTTGCCCACACAGCATAAGTTTTGACGGGAAAAAATAAAGACAGACACTTTTTGAACGCACCTCCTCTTTCTACCTTTCTCATCCAAGCTCACTCAACCATCTTGAGGCATATAAGAAACCTCATGTACCCTACGTAAGGGACCTGCTTCTACCTTATAATCATCTACCTATACTCCATTGACCATTACTCATTTTGTAATTATGATACATTCTCTAGAAGGTAATTTTAATAAATCAAGAATTTATGTTGTAGGATATTTCATACACTTGTATTTCTGTGTTGTTCAAATACACGCAACTGGCCAGTCTGCCATATTTCTCTTTGCTCATTTTATTTAAATTATACATATAAATGTAGAGGGAATATGAAACATGAGTATAAAGTCAAAGAGCACGAGGTCAACGAAAATCTCAACTTTTAACAATTTCTCTTTCCTTTTTTTTTTTTATCACCTAGCGGATAAATGACGAAATACAAAGGGGAAACAACTTTAAAAATTTTAAACTTGTTTGTATAGAGCACTCACTGTTTACATGTGAAAAGTTGACAAAGGTTGTATGTAAACAATAGAGTTTTATGTCCCTTCGATGATGCAGTAATTATAATAGAAGTGAAATACATAAACAATGGCGTGGGGGGAAACTTATTTTCGTGTCCTAACTTTAACTTAAGGTATATAGTACTTTCTCCAAACTTAAATGTTGATTTGTTACTTTTGAAAACCCAAGAACAGGTGTTGCAAAAAAATAAAGTAGTTTCCGTATTTTTCTTCAGTAAGAGGTTGGACAGTTACATGGGATCGAATTTTACCTCATTATACACTCTAACTTCTGACATTGGCACAAAGCCACACATTTTGATAAAGTATATTAAATCCACTACAGTGCTTGAACCGGTATCAAATTCATAAATATGAACTTATAAAAATTACCAAGGTGGGAATTGAACTCAGAAAACAACAGGATGTAGCTTAATACTAATTTTACTATCCCCCACCTTTTCGAATTAAATATAAACATGTACACATTCTCATCAAATGAAATCAACAATATTACTTGATATATCAGATATTAAAAATATTGCTCAACCATATAAACTCAGTTGTATATAATTAGTAGCATATATACCTGGATCATGCCTATCTGCAGTCACTAATGCATCTAGCGTCAATCCTTGTGTACCAATAATTTGGTAACAATAATTACAGCGTTAAATATAACTTCCTGTGCAAAGGGATATAACCGTTGACTTCTTGTAGGCGGTGACCAATTAGACTTTGGCGAATACTTAATATCATATCTACGCCAAAAGCAGTATTATTTTATGGAAAAGCAAAACTTACCGAAAGTGAAACTATTAGATGGGGGTGCGAAACTATTAATACTAATATGTGAATAAGAGGTGGGTGTGGGATATATAGTAATGTGCTAATATCGAGGAATATTTCGTAATTTGATTTAATATTGTTACTTTACAATGTTTATAAAATTATCAGATATGCAAACAAGAACAATTAAAAGAGTTAAGGTTTACTTTAACACCTGGCTACCGAAACAAAAAAAAGTGTCAAAAAATGTGTATAAAACGAATATGAAAACAAAATTTGCGCTAACGAACCGGGGAGGCGAGGAGAGGACTTTCACAATATCCGATTTGTTCCCTCTTAACTTTTAGGAAAATTGATATCTTTCAATGAAATTTTATATAAATATCTTTCAAACGGCATATATTACGATTATAAAGAAATTTGTGAGGAAAATTTTTTTCCGAGGAGGTGGGGAGAGGACTTTCGGAAAACTCACACGATCCGATTTTTACCCTCATAACTTTTAGGGAAATGGATATCTTTTAATGAAACTTTATATAAAGACCTTTCAAACGACATAGATTACGATTATAAAGAAATTTGTGGGGAACATTTTTTTTTCAGAAGAGTGCGTTGGTGCATTTGGGGAGATGTGCTGCAAACAACAGCTAAATCGCCGTTAACTTTTTCCCATTGTGAAACCATATTCAACGCCCGTATTTATGAATTTTTCTCTCACCATGATACAGGGGATCTTTTTTAAAACCTTTTTTTTTTGCTCAAACGAAAATTAATTAATCTAGAATTTTCTTTTTTCAAACTTTTTTCCATTGCTTTCAAGCAAAAAAATTATTTTATGAATTTCTTTCTCCGAAAGTCCTCTCCCCACCCCTCGGGAAAATTTTTTTTTCCTACAAATTTCTTTATAATCATAATCAATGCCGTTTGAAAGGCATTTATATAAAATTTCCTTAAAAGATATCCATTTTTCTAAAAGTTACGAGGGAAAAAATTGGTTTTGTGAATTTTCCGAAAGTCCTCTCTTCACCCCCACCCCCTACCCTCGGTTCGGTAGCACAAATTTTTCTTTTCATATTCGTTTAATACGTATTTTGGCAAAAGTAAAGAATATGCACGCCCAGTGTTTAGAGTCAGGGTTAGGGTTTTTGCTACACCGAAAACGGGTGGTGTACGTATTCTTTACCTCAGGGTATTGAATTTCCATGTTTTGAACACCTGAGATTCTAACTGAGCAAAACAAAACTTGCCCCTACATCCCCTTTGTGACAACATTAAAAGCAATTTACTTGGAAAAATTATTTCTTTCAATTTACACAAATCATCAGCATTTTTATGACTTGCATTTTTTGCATTTTTCCAAATTCATTTAATCTTAACACGATTATACACTATATAACATTGTGTATGGGGTTCACGATTAAGACTCCATCTGCATATAAAACAAACAAAAAAAGCCTATGGAATGGATTTTGCAGGCATGATGTAGATTCAATCCTAGATAGCTAAATTTAAATTAACACTTTAACAGCAGTTTACATTTGCCAGATGCCCGCTACTTGATGCTTCTAACCTCTTATAAGCCACCAAAAGCCAGATTTAAGATAACAAGTACCACCAATGAAATCTGTTGTTCTTAACGATATGTCTATCCTTCTGGATAGTTATAAAAACAAGAACCCCCAAGCAAAAGTCAGTCAGTGAGTGACAACTCGAGTGAGAGACAGCTACCATCAGTTAGTAAAACAGACTGCTAGAATCATGGTCACAAGCAGGCAGCTACTATAGACAAATGGTCATAAGTTTATGATCAGCAACTATGAGACCCAACCTCCCTCAACTCTGCAACTCTCACTGGCTCACTTTATTTTCTCTTACAACATCGCTCTATTTCTATCTGTAATTACTACTACACAATCACAAGCTATACAAGGAAAATCTAAGATATCTACCTCTACTTCGCATGCTTTTGGATTCTATCACCTGCCTGTTGAGGCAAGGTACATACAATGTAATGGTAAATAAATATTTTCTTCACAACTTCAATCACTGTTCTTTCATCTTTACATAATGGCAATCAATGAAGAACCAATGCTTAGAAACTGATTACAACTCCAACATACCATATTAATGTTTGTAAGAATGACCGTGTGAACCAAAAGGAGAAATGGTGACGAATGAAAAAACAGGCTCCTTTTTATGGCGATTTACCCTAATCTTGCTTATTTGCTTATGAAAGCCCATCAAAGGTGATGACAGCATTGATCCACAACATTCATCCTCCTCTGCCTCCAGCACATTGTTTCTCATGGGAGTGGAGATGACTGACAAGACCAATACAAGATAGGCAGATCCCATGGCACTGAGGGCACTGCAAGTGACACTGAACAACAGTCAGAGGGGGTTGATGATGTCTCCTCCTCTCTTCTGTGTTTGATTTCAAAGCACTCAACTCCAGTCAGGGACTCCACTCCATTGGAAGGGACACCACATAAAATGCTTGAGAGGATCATGAACACAAAGTTTTGGATGTCCAGTCTCAGTCTCACTGAAAAGGAACATCTTAGGGAGCCAGTTACCTAAATTTTTGATTTACATGGCCCACTCAGCAGAGAAGACAGTGAAGGATGCAAGCCTCAATGCTGTAGATACTAGCCCTCAGGAGGATTTTTGTATGAGACACCTTATCCTTCCGCATGAGACTGAGGATACTTTAGAGCGATCTGAAATGGAACATTTCCAGTTGTCTAATCTGGTACTGATAAAGGGTGCATCATTCACACCCTTACAGGAGGGTGATACACAGACAGCTCAATAAATGGAGATCTTTGTACTTGCTCTGAAAGACTCATTTGCTGAGTCTCCTGAATGATGCAGAGGCCAAGTTGATCCAATGAAGTATCTTATTATTAAGGAGTTCACCTACAATAGAGAAACATTATCAATAAGAATACGACTGAGAAGGATATGAGTATGGATAGGCTGATTCACTTGAAGACCAAGTTGAGAATAGGCACTGTTCATTGAGTTTGTCATGGGTTGAAGAGAGGAAGAGGTATAAGATAGTGTAGCTGAATTGTCAGCATACTGAATCTTGTACACTGTGGTTGAGAGAATTTTTGATGTGGCTTTCAGGTAGCAAATGTTAAAGATGCCACCATAGAAGTACCAGATACAAATTCCATCTTTGGTGAACAGTTTCATAGAAATAACAGTTACAGCCACCAGGTAAATGTTAAACCATATATGGGTAAGGATGCATCTTTCTATTACTGTCACCTGAACATCAGTGGGTTCCAAGGCTTCACCACCAAGTGTCACTCTCACTTGCATACCATCATGAAACTTCTGGACAATCAAGAGAATCAGTGGTGGACAGCCAAACATCTGAAGCAGGCACCGTAACATAGGATGGATGACTGTGTCAAATGCCTTTGTTATATCAATGAAGGCATAACATACGTCTCTCTGCTGTTCATGACACTTTTGAAGAGGACAAGCCACAAATATCATGTCAGAAGTGCTTCTTTCTGTTCGAAGTTCACACAGGGACTCAGGCATAAACAGGTTGACAAAATGAAATAGAAGATGTCAGAGGAGAATATGTGAGAGGATAAGAGAGATTCTTCTGCAGCTGCTGCACTCTGCATGCTGTTCCTTGTACTTGTAGATTGTGACAATATTGGAGTGCTTCCACCTGTCAGGTATAGTCTTCCCCTGCCAACAGAGAAGAAACAAAGAGTGAAGATGGGATAGGAGATGAGGCCCACCTTACTTGAACATATATATTTTAATCATATATATATATATGTAAATACTTGGCTCTAAATGTGTCCTGGGTATGACTTTAAACTGCATCTAGCAGTGGGGTCCTGGTACAGGAGTTCCAGGGCTTTAAGGAGTGTGGAGTCACTTCTTTACCTCTATTGTCCCCAGATCTACTCTGATCCAGAGCAGTAACACCTGTTAGCGTCCCTGCCTTACCCTAATCTAGGAAACAGAGTAAATGTTTCCAATTTCAATAAAGGACAATCTATACTTTTGAATTATTTTTTCTCCCAACTACAAAAAACTGTAACTACAAAATTGCTTGCATTCACAATAGCATGGATATTTTAAGATTCTCATTCCTTTAACTCCTTTTCTGGAAACCTCTCATCTAAATGAAAGTATGCATTATTTTATGCAATTATTAATTGTTATTAATTATTTGATTATTATTGCAAATGTGAGATTTATCAATTACAGTATAAGCATCTTCAATTCACTGACAGTGGTAGAAAAAAATCAAAAAAGAAATCAGACAACTGTCACAAAGTTATGCATGGTGGATTTGGAGCCTTTGTGTTACAATAAAATTTCCAATAAATTTTCTCTGAGTATCTACTGTAATGTTTGACAATGAGGATATTCTTTTCTTTTTAAATCTTCAAAATGCTACATACCAACAAATGAATATAACATAAATATAACTAGGGGGCATAGCCAGTTCAGGATAAACACTACAGGCATGGAAGTACCATCAGTCGGGCTTGCCCAAGATGCACACAGAGCGACGAAATTGTTCTGCACACCCTCGTCTGGTGCCCAAGCATTCCTAACTTGTGGGTTTATGTCAAACATCTGCTGCTGCATGTAGGATGGATCCGGCTATCAGCTGAGTCCATCGTGAAGATTGCCCTGCCACCTTTCTTTGGCCAGAAAGGACAGGCAGTGTTTCTTGTCTTTAGTGGAAGAGGTTGTGTGGTGGACCAGATGAAAAGGGCTGAAGACACACTCTCCTGTTTGGCCAAGCCCTCATCAACTTTTTCAAGTTTGACTTGAATGTGAGGGTAGAGAGGGAAGTGTTACCCACCAGCAATTTTGTTAAGAGGTGGGTGAATATAGTGTGACTGGCCCATGGGAACAGACCTACTCTAAGCATGCACCTCAAGATCGAGGGTAGATGAAGAAGAGAGGGCACTTGGTCTAGAGATCAAAGGGATCGTGGGTTTGTGGGGTTTCCACAAAAGCCCTTGGAAGTCTCCCTTTTTAGTGATATTAATTGTTAAAATTTTCTTTATTATTGTTATTTACAAGTTTCAATCCCATTTTATTTGAATTGTATTTTTCTGTACCGTCACCAATCTTTTATATGAACCTTCAGCGGTTAATAAAAAAAGATTATTATTATTATTATTATTATTACCATATATCCGATTGAATCGAAGAAGCAAATTAATATGAGTGAAGGCGTTTCTGAATGTATTGGATTATGTTAGGGACATCTAATTTACAACACCGTTGTCATTTAGACTAGGGAAACATTGTGAGTAACACCGCCAATCTTATATTACGAGCATAGTGCTGTTTATGTAAATGTTTCGTATGTAGTGATTACTCTTATAAATCAAATAAGCACTGTCCCTCCATATCGATGAAGCATAATAGATTATTTTCATATTTCTCAGTTTGTTAAGAATTCCTCGAAAATCAACATGGAAGACGTTAATCACTTGGACACTTTAAACAATATAGATTCAGTTACACAGACACACAGCAATGAGAAACCTTTACGTAGTGAAACATTTACTAAACAAAGATCATTACACGGAAATGTTAGTGAATATCGTTGTGAGATATGTAGGAAAACATTCTCCTCGGAACAAGAACTCTTCACACACAAAGAAATACACAATAAGGAAAAGCCATACCAATGTGAAATATGTGGAAAATATTTTGTCAATAACAGTTGTTTGACGAGGCATAAAAGAATACATACTGGAGAAAAACCTTACTATTGTGAAATATGTGGGGAATCTTTTATTCAGAATTCGTGTCTTGTTGCCCACAAACGTAGTCATACTGGAGAAAATCCTTTTCAATGTGAAATATGCGGCAAATCGTTTCTGGATAATAGTAAATTAACAACACATAAAAGGATACACACTGGAGAGAAACCGTTTCACTGTGACGTGTGTGGAAAATCTTTTACTCAGAATTCTCATCTTGTGGTTCATAAAATAATACACACTGGAGAAAAACTTTATCAATGCGAAATATGTGGGAAATCATTTGTCTCTAACAGTAACTTGACAATGCACAAAATAATACACACGGGGAAAAAACCCTTCCACTGTGAAATATGCGGGGCATCTTTCACTCAGAATTCTCATCTTGTTATTCACATACGTAGTCACACTGGCGAGAAGCTGTTTCACTGTGAAATTTGTGGGAAATCGTTTATAAATAACAATCACTTAAAAAGGCATAAAAGAATACATACAGGAGAAAAACCGTACCCCTGTGAAATCTGTGGAAAATCTTTTGTCGATAATAGTGATTTAACAAAACACAAACGAATACACACTGGAGAAAAGCCGTTCAACTGTGAAATATGCAGGAAATCCTTCACTAATAATTCGAAACTTGTTATCCACAAACGTAGTCACACTGGAGAAAAACCTTTCCGCTGTGAAATATGCGGGAAATCTTTCATTGAAAATTTTAAGCTTACAATCCACAAACGTAGCCACACCGGAGAAAAACCCTACCACTGTAAAATGTGTGAGAAATCTTTTGTATCTAATGATTACTTAAAAAGGCACGAACAAATGCACATTGGTAGGAAAACTTTAAATTGAGAAACATGAGAAATTTTCTCTTGTAAGTGTTAAAACTCAAAGTTTACTAACATTGAGCATCTATCATGGTGAATGAATATGTCGGAATTCATTCTCTTTGAATTCTCATATTGTTGCCTACAAATTGTTCTCATATTGTTGCCTACAAGAGGTAGTTTGCCTAAGGAACGAATTCCTTTTTGGTAGTTAGATTCACTCAAAATACATTAAAAAAAACCATAGCAAAAACAAATTTCACCTTTAAAGCAAGACAGGTGTAATAGTTAAAATTTACCGAAAATAAAAAAAGATGATAATAAAGATAAGTACAGCAATTTAAAATATGTAGGGAATCATTCAGTGTTAAATAATTCTACACTTGTAATCTACAGCTGAATACAAACACAAAACAATTTTCAGTAGAAATTGTGTTAAAATTATTTATTGGAACTCAATCTCTGAGTTCTAGTCTTGTAATCCACAGCTACATAACTAGAGCTTCTTATAGAAACACAATCTCATTAATCACGACTGGAAAACAAGGGTAATGCCTTGTAAATGTGAAATTTGTGGAGAATTAGTCTCTCCAAATGCCTTGTCAGACGTGAATATATACAGAAGGAAAATATTGAGAACATTTTCTATGAATAGGAGTAAAAAAGACAACTTTAGAAATCTTTTTGACATAAAATTGTGACAAAATTTTCACATTAATATGTTTATTAAAATCTGATAAATATAATATTTGTTGGTTGATATTTTCTGGAGAGTTCAAATTATCTTTTCTAAACTTATTTACCACATAAATTTTACATTTGTAAAGTATTTTAACAGTATGCTTATACCTAAGGCAGTTAGAGCATGGAACATTTCTTCCTCAGTCAATGGTATTCTGGAACAGTTGTGGGCCCTGTACTCTGGCCAGCCTGAGCAACTGACCATGCCACTGCTCTCCACCTTCAGACCAGACTCTACTCTCTGACCTTCCATTGAAAAACAAACTCATCCACAACTTCTAAATTCTACTTTCTGAGCCCTGTGCCACCACTCCTTACTTTCAAAACAATATAGGAATCTCACCAACCTTTTTGTAAGAAGATCCATATTGCCTGGCCCCACACAACCAGGCACTTTTAAGTATGCTTGCTGATAGTGCAACACTTGCTCCTACAACACTACAACCATCACTGGGCCTTAGTCATGGTATCACATTACCCAGAACTTCTGTTGCACATCTTCCAACCTTAAAGTATGATCTGTAAACTCTACATTACTCTGTATTGAGGAAATGCGATGCGCCTTGCCAATTATTTTTGGGTGCACATTCAAAGTATGCTACTATGTATGCCTGGTCATCCTGTTGCCACCCACTCGAACACAGGCCATTTCATTACTCACTTAGCTCGCTGCATCTTCATACACCCTAGGACCATATGCTGAAAGAAATGGAAGGACCAACATTATATATTCGAACTTGCTACCACGTCAGCAGTGGGTTTAAATGAACATTTTCTATCTGCTCCTACACCTATTCTTAGTTCAACAATCTCTTATCCTTCAACTCCTCTCACGCTGCATTTTCTCCTTTCAACTGCTGCTCTTCATTTCATTTCTCTTTCCTTCTACCTCTTACCCACTTTCTACTATTCTTGTTTATGTATGAAGCTCATTTCTTGTGTTCCTCATCAGTTGCAGCCAGTTTCTCAAACTAGAGGATGTAAAACTCTACTGCCTTTCTTTAATTTCACTCCTGTCAAGCTTTCTCTGAAGAAAAACTCCATCTGAAATAGACTTTCCACTCTTTATGGCAGTTTTACTGCACTCTTTCAATAGACTTTTCTCAGTTTTGCCAACACAGATCAAAACCAGTTTCTTTGGATTCTGTTTTATTTGATAGTGCATATTGATAGCTTAGTTTTAGTAACATCGTCATCGTTTAACGTCCGCCTTCCATGCTAGCATGGGTTGGACAATTTGACTGAGGACTGGTGAACCAGATGGCTACACCAGGCTCCAATCTGATTTGGCAGAGTTTCTACCGCTAGATGCCTTTCTAAACGCCAACCACTCCGAGAGTGTAGTGGGTGCTTTTATGTGCCACCAGCACGAAGGTCAGTCAGGCGGTACTGGCAACTGCCATGCTCAAAATGGTGTATTTTACATGTCACCTGCACACGAGCCAGTCTGGCAGCACTGGCAACGATCTTGTTCGAATGTCTTTACACGTGCCAGGAAGGTGACGCTGGGCACAGGTGACATCACGATTTCGCTTGCCCCAACAGGTCTTCGCAAGCCGAGTTTCATATCCATTGAAGGAGACTACGTTGGCATGGCTGCCAGTTGTTGAATTTAGTTCGATTTCGATTTCACTTGCCTCAACAGGTCTTTGCAAGCGGAGTTTAGTGTCCAATGAAGGAAAGTACGCATAAGTGGGCTAGCTACACCCCTAGCAGAGGCTTTGGATTTAGGTCTCACTTGGCTTGCCGGGTCTTCTCACGCATAGCATATTTCCAAAGGTCTCGGTCAGAAGTCATCGCCTCGGTGAGGCCCAATGTTCGAAGGTCGTACCTCACCACCTCATCCCAGGTCTTTCTGGGCCTACCTCTTCCACAGGTTCCCTCAACTGCTAGGGTGTGGTACTTTTTCACATAGCTATCCTCATCCATTCTCGCTACATGACCATACCAGAGCAATCGTCTCTCTTGCACACCACAACTGATGCTTCTTAGGTTCAACTTTTCTCTCAAGGTACTTACACTTTGTCTAGTATGCACACTGACATTACACATCCATCGGTCATATTGCTTCAATGATTGACAAGTTGAAGGTGTCGATATTCTGTTGCTTTTTCTCCTAATAGACCCAAGAATACATTGATTGGTCATTTTTTTAATTCCAGTTCATTGCTGATTGAACAGGTATTTCAACTGTGAGCATCCTGGATTACATTGTCCAAAAGATAGTAGCAAGTTGGATCATGATGTAGAGGCTCTTTTGTTGGCTCAGAAATTCTACCATGTCATAGTTATTAAGTCTTGACATGTAACCAAGCAAGATCAAGTGACATCTGAGGATTGTTGATGACATTGGTAGTTGTCTAAACTGTTCTTTGATTTGTTTGTTGTGTATATATTATCTTGGTTTCAGATAGCAAGTTATTTTTTATAAATATCTAGTTTCAAACTGGTTGAATTTCCTTTTCTGATAGGATTTTAGATGCCATGGATCTTTATATAGCACACTTGAAATATGAAAAGAGCTTGAGCCTTAAATCTTTCTGTTTCTCCAGTTTTCTATAACTATTTGAAGGCTTCTGATGTATTACCAATACTACATTAACTTTGATAATCCATGTCATTCTGATGTTGAATAGAATTCTACAGGTAGGTGAATATTTTGATATTTGCTTTCTTGATAAATTCTAAAGCTATAACAGTCAGTCTCTTGCAATTATAAATAATCTGTTGTCCCATCAATGCCAGCACGGAAAGCAGGCATAAAATAAGGAAAGAAGGAAAGTTCATCCATTACATAAAATATATGGGACTAATGCAGTTTCGCACCTCTCCTTGAAAAATGCATTTTTTTCCAGATTCCTATGTTTTTAAATGTCGGAGATTACGAATTTAAAAAAAAAAATTTGCCCCCCCCCCCCCCCCCATTTTTGATTTTGTTTACTTTAAAGAGATTGTAGCGAATTGACGAACATATGCAAATCGAAATTAAATCCAGACAAAAACATTAAAGCGAAGAGAATTTGCATTTTACTTGTGTGAATAAGAATTTAATGTAAATTAAATATACACTATTTTATGAGAAGCAAACATTAATGTTCAATAATTAATGTTATAGAGTTTAATAAGGGGCTCAAATTTCACCCTCTCGCCCAATTTTAAATTTTGAACATTTTCATCCATTTATTTATTTGTCTGCATCCCTGTCAGTTTATTCATAAAATATATTTGTCAACTAAATGTGGCGGTCCTATAGAAGATGATGTTACTGTTGTTTTTAGCCCCAGGAAGACATTCATACCTATCTATCTCCTTATGCTTATTGAATTTAAAATTTTGAAAAAGTGGTTTCTTGCATATTCGGAATCTCTGTCATCTAAAACATAAGCGGAAAAAAATTTCGAAAAAGTTCAAAATTTTAAGTGGAGTAGTAGTGGTGGTGGTGGTGTTTAAAAATTAATTTTTTTGTATATTCATAATCTCTGACATCTTAAAAGTAGGAATCTGAAAAATGTTTTTTAAAAAAAATGCATTTTTAAAGGAGAGATGTGAAACTGCATTAGCCCCAAATATATACATTGGCAAAAACCTACATATCTATATATATATGATACCACTCTTCAGTCCTCTCTAACCTTGTTTACCCAAGTGTCATTCATATGCAACCTTAGATACTTTATGCCAAACCTACACTGACTTCATGAAAAGAGACCTAGTGAGCATCCTTCAGTGAGATCATGCTAATCATGAAAACACAATCACTATTAGACATTACTGTATGCTTACCTATCTATGTAATATTACCATATTCCACTATTAAACATTAACGACATTCAAATAAAACCCCTCAAAGTCACTATGGATGTTAAGCCATACCATTTCTAGCAAAGTCTTTAGACAAATCCAACACCACAACCTGTAGAATACTGCAGGTGGGTAAGATATGCACTGTATTTCTTTTTTTTTCCACAAAAAATTCTTTGGATTTCTCTGTTTTCAACAAATCCTTTTTTTTTTAATGCAAATGAGCTTAATTGATTTAAGCATGGTATTTGTCCACCTCCTTTTTAATCTCCCTGCCTTTTCCTCTATGAAAAATATTGCTATAAGGTATCCTGAATGTGAACGGAACTCTAATTGAAAATGAGTCAGGTGGTAGGAAGAAGCAAAAAATGAGCCAAGTGGTATTGAGAAGCAAAATCATTTGCAGGTTCATAATAATCTGTGAAGATGGAGCTGTTGAGGAAAATAATGAATTTCTAATTTTACAAACTCATGTCAAATTACTGTTTTGATCTGAAGCCTTAGAAGGTGTTTTTACATGGGTTGTTAGAGATTATTTTAAACATTTAAAACTTATCCAATAGAATACCAAAGAAAGAATTCTATGGATGCTCTCATGCTGGTCCAGTAATGTTGCTATGGGAACATATAGCAATTCCAACTTCTGATGTATCAAAAATGGCTGCATCTGATTCGGTGAAATTTCCCCCAAAATATCAGTTCCTCCAAAAGTGATAAGATTTTCCTAATTAGCATGAAAAACTACGTGTCTAAAAATGTTCTAAAAAAAAAAAAAATCGGATCTGATGTGTGAAACCAAAAACATCCCATGTATGACATAATTCCTTTCACTCAAATTCAACTTTCAGTTCCTAAACATTCTTCCAGTTTCATTTTGATGACGAATTTTCTAAAGTACTACCCAATATTTTACTTTCGTTTTATTACGCTGATCTTTGCCGACTCCAGTAGTTACACTTTCTGGAAACGTCGTCAATACTTTTCAGTGTTGACTTATAAACCTTTAGTAGTTAATTATGATTGCTAAAGGAAATGTACGTACCAACTGCAAGTGTAAATTGGTCTACCCAATAGTGTTACACCGCTAAACGTAATGGTATTTTTAAGCAATGTATTCGTTTATGGTTAATGGGTTGGATGTGGTGCTGAAGAAGGAGCAATAACTCCTGAAATATGCATATACACTCATTTTCTATTTTCGATCACATTTTCACATAGACGTATTCATATACGAAACATCGTAACTTTCATTGCTGGCTCTGAATTATATAGAATATCTGCAAGAATTAACTTAAAAAGCAAAATAAATAAACGTATGTGTGTGTGCGCGCGCTTGTTCGACACGAGCTCTCTCTATTTTCGTCATGCGCATTCCAACCGGATATTGACTGTTGTGCTCCACGCGGTAAGAACACATGAATCGGACGACATCGGTTAAGAAAATAATCTGTTGAATATGGAACATTAAAAGCATCGCAAACAATTGCTTTTAACTATACAGATGTACACAAACCGAGTAGTAACTATATCTATAAACTGACACTCTTGATCACCACCTCTGACTTCATCGTTATTGCTGTCATTTATACGAGGTACATTTTTGTTTATTGTTTTTTTCACTCACTCGACTTCTTTCATTTATTTATAATGCCTCTTATCGTTTATTGAAACGAAAGTAAATTTTTTAAAATTAAAGTACGAAATATTCCTAGTTTCTATTTCATACTTTACTGCTAAGGTAATCTGTCGAGAGTGATATTAGTTTCTTGACGGCTGTGATGATGAATTTTGTCAGTTGTTATATGTTGAAATAATTTTCAATTCATTCTGTGGCTAATATTAGCCTGGGACTGTCTCTGGTCAGTCTTGCTCACGCGGTCTCCATGTAACTCGCAATCTTGTCTGTTGCTTACCTTGCGATCCAATTCATTCTCACGGTGTCTACTCTGTCACTCCTATCGCCCCCCCCCCCCCCCCACTATTATCTTTAAACCGTGTAATGTGACCGACCCATTTGTATTCTTGATGGTAGTGCACTGTTATTGATTCCTCTCTGTTGTCGGATCCAGGTGTGGCCCCCTCCGATCATGCAGAATGACACCATACACTCCATCTTGTTCTGTACAGTGAGTGTATTCTTATGGTGGTGTTTTGTACTTGCGTTTTACTTCATACATCATCACTGACGTAATGTGTATTCGTTGAAGACGATCCTCATATTGGCCTTGATGCTTCTTAATGATGTCCACTCTCCCAAAGTCCGCTTCATCCGAACTTTGATCTTCTCAAGATTTCTCATGAGAATACTGCATCTTGTATCGCTGTTCTCCCAAGAGGGATAAAACTGTCCACCTCCTCAATGGTCTGGTCGTCTATAGCAGGGGTTTTCAAACTTTTTGACTTGCAGACCCCTTTATATTTCAGGCTTTACCTTAGGGACCCCCTTATACACGCTTATGAAATTTATACATAAATATTTGCTTAAAATGACATATTTTTACATTTATTTATTTAACAGTATTTAACAAATAGGTTTATTGTCAATTAAAAGATTTCGATTAAAAAACATATATAAAATCAAATTGCCCATAAAAAGTATTTGCTGTCCACGGGCCCCCTGTCTTGTCCTTGCGGACCACAGTTTGAAAACCCCTGGTCTATAGTGACATCCACTGAGGCAATGTGGTTATTGCATATGGAATCCAACTAGTCGGCTGGTGATATGGAAGTTGGTGAGCATGCCTTCCAGATCCTACACAATGTCTGCATTTGTCACCTACTTCCCTACCTCCCTTATCATCCCTCAACACTTGTTCTTTATTCATTATATCTATCCCCTCACCCATACCCAATCTCGTAACTCTCCCATATATTCTTGCAATCTTTACCTATCGTCATACCTAATTCTGTCTCCCACTCTCTTCTACTTTGAGGGTCCACCCATACACCTCATTATCACTATTTTTATCTCTTTTGCAGCTCCACCATGACCACTTCCACTCTTCTTCTCTTCTAAACTATGAGTAGCCTTGCAGTTCCTCTACTGCAAGAAAACTGTTCTGTTCTGATCCCATCTCTCATCACCTAGCATAGAGCCACTGCCCTTGGTGTTCATAGTATTGCAAGCTGCATGGCAATCTCACTCATGCTGGTACCATGAATAAAAGCCCCCATTACTCATTGTAAAGCGATTGGCATTAGAAAGGGTATCCAGCTGTAGAAACCTTGCTAAAGTAGACATTGGAGCATGATGCATTTGTTGGACTCATCGGATTCCATTTAATCCATGTGAGCATGGAAGATAAGTGTTAAATGATGATGATGTTTGTAACCATGACCATCCACATTTTTCTCAAAATGTAAGCATATTTAGATTACAGAATTCCTGATGCAGTGCATTTATTCTTTATCTATCAGTACCACCACAAGCATCCAATCATTTTTCTATGTATGCATTTTAAACAGCAAATATATGTATTAAAGGATGTATTTTATATATGTGTATATTATCATCATCCTTCAGCTCTTTAGCATTCAGATTACTCTGTAGAATGTAATGCTTATTTATTCACATTAAAAAAGTTAATCATGTATTATCTCTATAGCTTTGAGACTTCAGTGATAGGATTGTTTATTTTTAGAATTTCATTGCAGGGTAGGTTTGATATTGCAATTTAAACATAAAACAGGTACATTATTTGGGCTGGATATGGTTAATTGAAATGCTAAAGGGTTAATACTCTTCTATGCTGGTATGAGTTGGATAGTCTTAGATTGGATTCAACAGGTCAGAGGATTATCATGCTCCAATATCTGCTTTGGCATGGTCTCTATGGCTGAATGTCCTTTCTGATACCAACCACATTACAGAGTGTATTGGCTGCATTTTTTATGGCACCAGCACTGGTGAGTTCACTATGTTGCTTGCAAGATTAAGCTCTCCATTGACTGTGTGGGCCTACAATAGAAAAGAACGCAGCTTTATACTAGGTGAAGAAAAGTTAGAGTATGAAGGAAGGGTTTGAACATTTTTCGAAATTCTTTTCTCCTGTTTTTGACGACAGAGATTCCGAATATGCAAGAAACCACGTTTTCAAAATTTTAAATTCAATAAGCATATAGAGATAGATAGATATGAATGTCTTCCTGGGGCTAAAAACAACAGTAACATCGTCTTCTGTAGGACTGCCACATTTAGTTGCCAATTATATTTTATGAATAAACGGATAGGGATAAATAGATAAACAGACAAATAAGTAAATGGATGAAAAAGTTCAAAATTTAAAATTGGGGGGGGGGAATTTGAGCCCCTTATTAAACTTTATAACATTAATTATTAAACATTAATGCTTGTTTCTCATAAAATGGTGTATATTTAATTTGCATTTAATTATTATTTACGATTATTTAAGGCAAACACAAGTAAAATGCAAATTCTTTTCACTTTAATGTTTTTTTGTCTATTTAATTTTGATTTGCATATGTTTGTCAGTTCGCTGCAATCTCTTTAAAGTAAACAAAATCAAAATTTTAAATTGGGGGAGGGGAGAAATTAAAAAAAAAAACTATAACAGGCATAGGAAGCGAACCCATATATGCACATATGATAACTTCACAGGCGGCTGCAACAACATTTACCACAATGGCAGCAGCATAGGCGAACACAAACAGTGAGTTACAAGAATGGTACATAAAGTCGGCTTCAAAGGTAGCCATAGCGGTAAGTGGGTAGGGGAGGGTCATAGTGCTACTAAGAACAATGACACATGCATCCACACACAGACGCATGCGCATATAAGGATACACATCATAGAACAAAACGGAATAGGCAGAGCAGGAGCACACACGAGGACTGAAAGTGTCGCTGAGGAGGTCACAGATGTGTGATGAAAGATTTCTGGACAGTGGACATGAGTTAGAATAAGAACAGTAATAAACAAGTGAATGAATATATAGTGCAGGTATTTGGCAGAAAAAAAAAAAAAGAATGACCATCTCAAAATACAACAATATTTATATCTATAGTTTGTCATCATCACCAGTTTAACGTTCACTTTCAAGTGCTGGCACGAATTGGACGGAATTTGTTGTGGATGACTTTCTATAGCTGGATATTCTTTCTGTGGCCAATCCTCACCTGTTTCCAGGTAGGGTAATATTTCCTCATGATCAGACATGTTTTCACTGAAGATAGGAAATGAAGGACACCTCTTGTATGACAGTGACACAACTATCACATGATGTTAAACTAGGGCGACACTAAGATATATATATATCATTTAATGTCCCTCTTCCATGCTAGCATAGGTTGGACAATTTGACAGGAGCTGGTGACCCTGATAACTACACTAAACTCAATTGTCTGCTTTGGCATAGTTTCTATGGCTGGATGCCCTTCCCTAAAGCCAACCACTTTACAGAGTGTACTGGGTGCTTTTTAACTTATATAGATACATATACAATAAGTTTCTTTCTGTTTCCATCTATGAAATCCACTCAAGGCTTTAGTTGGACTAAGGCTATAGAAGACATGCCCAAGGTGCCACAGAGTAGGCCTGAACCTAGAATCATGAGGTTGGGAAGCAAACTTCTTACCACACAGTTGTGCTTTCACCTGGATTTATTAATATAGAAACATAATAAAATTTAAATTTTTTACATTTTAAGCATCCTCCATTTATACTATCTTTCTCTTATTTCAGAATATCGGAAGACATTGGTATAAAAAAAATTTGTACATTGGATGCATCATCAATATTTATCATATTTTAAAGACTAAACGAAGAAATACAGAAAAGATGCAACCCTGTTCATATAGATCCATGGTAGAATCACTGTGAAATATATCCCATGGACTGAGATTAAAATGAAATATTTTTACATTTTGAAGAGTGGAGTATGTACAAAATGATTTTGCATTCTAATTAAACTTGCATTACAAATAAATTTGCAGTGACCTCAGATATTGACAAGGATTAGAATTCCTGGAAATGTGTTGGAAGAAATACTTGTAAGGAATATGATATAAAAGCAAAATATAAATGTGTATATATTGCATTAAGAAAAGAAAAATTATGGAAAATATATCATATGAGAACAAGGTTAAATGCAAAACAGATTCTAAAAAAATCAATTCTGATGAGCTGCTGAAAGAGAGAGCAAAAACATCATTCCTCTGCAATAGCTGTGGTAAATCATTCTCTCAAAAATGTAATCTTAATATTCACAAACGTATTCATACGGGAGAAAAACCATTTCACTGTGATTTCTGTGGTAAATCATTCTCTCAAATAAATCACTTAACTAAACATAAACGTATTCATACGGGGGAAAAGCCATATAGTTGTAATTTCTGTGCTAAGTCATTTTATGGAAGTGGTGAACTAACTAAACATGAACGTATTCATACAGGAGAGAGGCCATATCACTGTGATATCTGTGGCAGATCATTCTCTGTAAATGATCACTTAACTAAACACAAACGTATTCATACAGGGGAGAAGCCCTTTCACTGTGATATCTGTGGTAAAGCATTCTCTTGCAATGGCGATATACCCATACACAAACGCTCTCATACAGGAGAGAAGCCATATGATTGTGATATGTGTGGTAAATCATTTACTACAAAAGGTCACTTGACAACTCATAAACGCTCTCATACAGGTGAGAAACCATATCACTGTGATGTCTGTGGTAAATCATTCATTCAAAACTGTCAGTTGATTAGACACACACGCATTCATACAGGAGAGAAGCCTTATCACTGTGATACCTGTGGTAAATCATTCTCTGAAAATGCCCATTTAATTAATCACAAACGTATTCATACAGGAGAGAAGCCATATCACTGTCATATCTGCAATAAGTCATTTTCACGAAATGATCATTTCACTCAACACAAACGTATTCATACAGGAGAAAAACCATATCACTGTGATATCTGCGGTAAATCATTCTCTGTAAGTTTTCGGTTAAAAATTCACACACGTATTCATACAGGAGAGCAGCCATATCACTGTGATATCTGTGGTAAATCCTTCTCTGAAAAAGGTGACTTAACTAAACACAAACGCATTCACACAGGAGAAACCCCATTTCAGTGTGACATCTGTGGTAAGGCATTTTCTAGAAATGCTAATTTAACCACTCACAAGCGTGTTCATACTGGTGAGAAACCATATCACTGTGATATCTGTGGTAAATCATTCTCTCATGGAAATGTCTTAATTGCACACAAATACATTCACACAGGAGAGAAACCATATCATTGTGATGTCTGTGGTAAATCATTTTCTCAAGCAAGTCACTTAAGTAAGCACAAACATGTTCATACAGGTGAGAAGCCATATCATTGTGACATCTGTGGTAAATCATTCTCTGTTGGAAGTGCAGTAACTGGACACAAACGTACTCACACAGGAGAAAAACCATATTGTTGTGATATCTGTGGAAAGTCATTCTCTCAAACAAGTCATTTAACTGCTCACAGGCGTGTTCATACTGGAGAGAAACCATATCACTGTGATGTCTGTGGTAAATCATTCTCTGTAAATGATTCCTTAACAACTCACAAACGTATTCATACAGGAGAGAAGCCTTATCACTGTGATATCTGTAGTAAATCATTCTCTCAAATAAACCACTTGACTAGACACAGATTTATCCATACAAGAGATGAAGCATCGCTGTAATAATTGGTGATTCATTCTCTCAAGATGATGACTTACTGCACATATATTTTTACAGGAAACTATATTGCTAATATCTTTGGTAAATCATTTTCTTCAAAGGATCACTTAACTAAACACAAGCATGCTCATACAGAAGAAAAACAATATTGCTGCTATATCTGTGGTACATCATTCTCCTAAACAGGTCACTTAACTATATATGTATATATTCATATGGAAAGTGACTGTAGTTGAATGTATTACTTCTGATATAATTAAAATACCATTGTAATGGTGTACTCAAAGTATTCAGAGCTGAATGAGAAGCTACTACATCAAGCATTTGTTGACTGGAGAAAGCCTTTGAGTTCTACACTGTAGCTTGGTGGTTATTAAGAAATCTTAGTGGAGATGAATGGTTTATGAGAGCCATGCAAGCCATCCCTGTATTACAGAATATATATATATTTGGATGGGGGCAACACTATGCAGAGACAGTAAAGCATTGAAACAAAAACACTACTAATGCACCAGTTATTACGCAGATGTGTAAAATATACAATTTGGTCTACTCAATTTACTTTAGCTTACAAACCTACAAACAGTAGGTTTGTAAAGCAGTGTCTGTGGATTGTTGAAGGGAGAGTATTCAGTCATCGATGAAACTAGCTCAATTTCCTCTTTGTTCATGAAGGTATATAAACCTACAAACTAGGTTTGTAAGCAGTGTGTCTGTGGATTGTTGAAGGGAGAGTACTCAGTCATCGATGAAACTAGCCCAGTTTCCTCTTTGTTCATGAAGTTATATATATAGGGTCAAGGTGTTCACAGCATTGGCTAAAAACCTAAGATGTATTCTGCAATATTACTGTGAATGCACCAGTAATTTTATTATTGATTTATTTGACTTTATAGAGGAATTGTTAAGAAATATATTCTCATAAATCAGATATGATAACATCAGTGTAAAGTTAGGTTACAACTAAATATTGTTACTATCTCCAAGGCCTTTTGACACAAAGAGCCTCCATATATTCTCTGCTTCTGTTTCAGTTCCCACCCTATTATAATCTTTCTCTTTACTTGTTGACCAAGTAGGCCTAAGCCTTCCTCTTTTGTATCTTGGCCTGTCCATTTAAGTTGGTTCTAACCATCATCATCATCATCTTATTAACTCTTAAAAGTTCAGTACCACAAATAACTGCAACTGTCACTGGGTTCCTGAACTACACATGATTTATTCTTTACATTATTGAAGCATCTTCAAATTTTCACATTTTTTAATAATTTATTAGTCCAAGGCAGTGAGCTGGCAGAAACGTTAGCACATCGGGGAAATGCTTAACGGTATTTCGTCTGTCTTTACATTCTGAGTTCAAATTCTGCCAAGGTCAACTTTGCCTTTCATTCTTTTGGGGTCGATAAATTAAGTACCAGTTGTGTACTGGGTCGATCTAATCAACTGGCCCCCTCCCCCCAAATTTCGGGCCTTCTGCCTAGAGTAGAAAGGAATAATTTATTAGTTCCTGTTGTGTTGCAGCAAGCAAGAATGGTTAAAGAGTTGTTTGCACTTTTTCATTGCAAGGGTGTCCTTTTGGGTGTCAGTGTGCAGTGAGGTAACAACCAAGAGAAATCACCAGTCTCATTGGCATTGAATATGTTTTATTAGTAAGAAGAAATAAGTTTCTTTATTTCCCCTTCTTTCTACTTATTTTGATTTTTGCATTGGAAGGTTCTTTCATCATAGATAACTGAAGCTGTTATCCTGTAATGATCACAGAATAGATTTAGCCACGAGGCACTTGTCTGAAATTGAATGACTTAAAATTTTTACTAGTATACTGAGCTTCTTGAATGAGCATCTTACTAAATGGAATATTTATATCTGTTTGGTTTGTAAACCAGACAAAATCTGTCCTATCAATATCTTTGAACATGGCAGGCTTTGTGTGTTTTCATCTTTTACAGATGGAATTTTTCTTCCAAATCTTTGAGTTGTGAACATTGCATCTCTTCATGGATTCACAAATTGTTTTCTTTTAAGAATGAAAGTATTCCAACCATTCCATATTTTTTTCAAATTCAAAATTCAATCCAAATAGAGACAATACAAATCAGAATTAGCAATTGGCTTAGCTGGAGTGTCAGACACCAAGAGATTTCCACCCAACATGATTGCAAGTTCTACCACAAGTCTGTGCCCAGGCCAGACACATATGCTGAGTTCTCCTCTACAGTCCTCAGCCAGATCTTAAGTATACCTTGCTTCCACTTGAGTCTGTTTGTGGGCCATGTAACCAAGGATCTGCAGCTGTCTTATTGCAGTGGTATCTTGTAGTTTACTCAACCAGAGCCTATCTCTAACTTTGTTTATGATGTGTGGTTGCACTAAGAAATTCTTTGTTTGGTTCTAAGGTAATATCTATATAAGACAGCTGCTGCTCTTTCTCCATATCTCAAGCATGTATATATATTATTATCATCATTTAATGTCCATTTTCCATGCTGGCATAGGTTAGACAGCTTGACAGGAACTGGTAAGGCCAGGGGCCACACCAGGTTCCATAGTCTGTTGTGGGTTGGCTTCTACAGCTGGATGCTATGCTTGCATGGGATGGACAACATTTGTTGAAGCAGATTTTTTACAGCTGTATGCCCTTCCTGTTGCTAACCCTTGCCTGTTTCCTAGTAATGTAATATTCCCTATGACCAAATGTTTGCCTGGATGATAGGAAATGAAGGATATCACTTATATGACTATGTGGTTGGGAAGTAAACTTCTTACTATACAGCCATATATATATAAATGTTATGTCAAGATGATGGAACTACATTTTGTTAACTTAACAGCCGTTAGAATGAGTTTTTGTACATGCTATATTGAACCTTCAGTTATAAATTGTATTTTATGTTATATAAATGTCCTTTGTGAATTATTTACATCGTGATCATGTTTAATTTGCCGTCCTAATGTGCCGGACGTCTTCCTCTAGTTTTGCTGGTAAGAGACGAAAATATTTGTTTTTGAAGTGTGTGCAAAAGTAACGAAGGGTCGAGTATTCTCCCTTGGTTCGTAACTGGAAATTTTTTCTATTTGAATAGTTCCTACATTTTCTTCCATTTTATTCTATGTTGATAGTAAATTTTATTTGGTTTCAAACCAATTTCTGGAATTTGTTTTACTTGGATGGCTTTAGAATATCAATTTAGCTTTTCAAACTTAAACCATAAAGTATATGAAAAATATGGTTGCATATCAAAAACAAGTCTTTTCATGTAGCACATCTAGAAGTACATATTTTTCCTTTGTATCAGATGTTGATTCTATTCTCATTCCCATCCATTCTGTTTCCTAGCCACTGACATCACATTGTCCACCAGATGCCAACAGTTGATTACTCTATAGTATGTTCTTGCCTGAATTTGAAAGTCATCATCATCTTCATATAACATGTTTTCCATGCTGGCATGGGTTGGGTAATTTGACATGTGGTTGACCAGCTGGGGAGCTGTCGAGGCTCCATTTGTCTGTTGTGACATGGCTTCTACAGCTAGATGCCCTTCCTAATGCCAACCACTTTACAGAGTATGCTGGGTACTTTTCACATGCCACCAGCATAGATGCATTTACCTAGCACTGGCACAAGTGCATTTTATGTGGCACCTGGTATCTACAAGGGATAAGCCTGTGTGTATGGATGACAGCAGTTTTACTTAGCTTGATGCATCTTCTCAAGTACAGCAAATCACAACAATTCCTGGTCTCTTGTCATTTCCTCAATGAAGCCCAACATCCAAAGATCTGTTTTCACCACTTTGTCCTACATCTTCCTGGGTCTACCCCTTCCACAAGTTTCCTCCACAATTAGAGCTCAGCACTTTATGCAACTGTCCTCATCCATACACATCACATGACCAAACCAACACAGTCTTCTCTCTTGCACACAACATCTGAAGCCTTTTATACCCAGTTTTCTTCTTAAATTATTTACACTATGTCATTTGTGTACGCTAACACATCCAGTGGAGTGTGCTAACTTTATTTCTTTCAAGGCTTCTCAAATCCTCTGTGGTCAAATCCCATGCTTCACTGCCATGTAACATAGCTGTACATACACAGGCATCATACAATTTGTCTTTCACTCTGAGGGACAGGCCCTTAGCTACCAACAAAGGTAGAAGCTCTCAGAACTTTGTCAAACCCATTCTTATTCTAGTGACTACATTTTCAGAACTTCCTCCTCCTCTGCTCACTTGGTCTCCTAGGTAACAGAAGCTATCTTCTACTTCCAATTTCTTCTGTAGGCCAGGTAGTAATTTGGCTATAAGAACAAGTGTAGAGTAGCTCCCAAGAGCAACCAGTCTTGAATTCCTCTGTTAAGATCTGGAGGACTAAGATAAACAAGAAGGGGACTGAGAACTGAACTTTGATGAACTCCTACCTGCACACTGAATCCATTGCTATACTTGTTGCCAACCTTCACCTTACTGGCTGCATCTCTGTACGTGGCTTGTACACTTCTCACTAACCACTCATCTATCTTTAGCTTCTGCATTGACCACCAGATAAGGGAGCAGGAGACCCTATAAAAGAGGCATTTTCTATGTCAACAAAAACCAAGTACAGAGGTTTATTTTTGACTAAATACTTCTGCACTTGCCTAACCAGGAATATAGCATGAGTCATGCTCCTACCTGGTACAAATCCAAATTGTATCTCCTCTATGCTAATTCTGAACTTTTTATTTGTAATAAATAAGAACAGAATATATCAAATAAACTGATGACAGTAGCAATAAGGTGATAAAGCTTCCGGAATATCCATCAAATAGACTGAGGATATTAGCAATAAATAGATCTGACTTTTGGAATATGTATTATTAAAAAGCCATTAAATATTTTCTCCTCATATATTCCAAATTCAACCTTGATACACACACCTTCATCAAAGACGTAAAGGAGAAGGGAAATTGACACAACCAGTGTTTACATCAGTGGCTATACAATTGTCAGCTGATGTTTGCTCATCAGATTCTTGAACAGACTTCAGCAACATAAATTATCACTATCCTTCTCCACTGTCAGTTCTTAATCTCTCTCTCATGCTATCATAGCTTGACTTGGTCTGTTTAATTAGATGAAATTATCTTTAAATTATTAAGCATAACTACAGAACCAATTAACATTTACTTAATTTGAACAGTGCTGTACACAGCAGCAAAACCCATATGAACAACTATACGATTTGCAAATATATTTTGATGATTTTTAATATTTCTTTCAATATTTACATACTGTTAGCTCAGGATCTGTATCAATTTTTTATTGCATTATCTTCTTTTTCTGTAACAACTGTTTCAGGTTTAAGATGATGCTAAAACTCTAATTATTAGCAGTAACTAAGACCAACATTAAAACCTTTATTGAGATGAAAAATATCAAAGAGAGATACTCAAAAAGGATCTCCTACAAATAAAATGTAGATCTCCTTTGATAAGAGATATATTTAGGAATCTGCAAAATTAAGTCACAATGTAATTTTAAAAAGTTTCAAGATCTGCATTTTCAGGGCAATCCTTTTTAAACATTACTGAAAATAATGTCAACATTATTGAAGTCAGTACAGGAAAATATTCCATTTAAGAAAGCTGGAATTTCTACAGTCACTGAAAATCTTGGATTGGTATACATCAAACATTCAAGGAGCCATCCACCTCTACCTTTACAAGTTTAATAACGCTAATTAAAAATGTTGTAGTGAAAAGAACATTCTCACAAGTTACCAATAAATGATTATGATTGTCAGACCATATATATATATATCATAATCATATTTTAGCATCTGCTTTCCATGTTGGTAAGGGTGTGACTGAAACTGGTAAGCTGGTTCCAATCTGATTTGGCATAGTTTCTATGGCTGGATGCCCTTCCTAATGCCAACCATTCCAAGAGTGTAATGGGAGCTTTTTATGTGCCACTGTCATGGCTGCCAGTCATGTGACACCAGTATTGACCACAACTATGATTTCACATTGCTTGATTAGTCTTCTCAAGCAATGTAATGTATTTCTAATAAAGAGTCCATATACCCATGTGGGTCCGTATAGATACATGGCCATATCCTGAATATTTTAAGTTGTGTGTCCAGTAATAGGATCTGGATTGCCTCCTGGGTGTGCAATCAGCAAAGCTTTCTTCTAGTGTATGGGGTTGTATGCTTAGAAATGAGGAGTCCATAAGGCTCTTAATATAGTCAGAATATGTCCATTTTTTCATGTATATTTATCTATATGGGGCCATATGGGTATATGAACTCCTTATTTCTAAGCATGCAACTCCATACACTGGAGGAAGAAGGCTTTGTTGATTGTGCACGCAGGGGGAAAACCCAGATCCTACTATCAGGTACACAACTCCTGAACAATAGAAACAAGCTGATAATAAACCGTAACAAAATTCTTAAAACATTCAGGATATGTTTACTTTAACATGTATATATATATATATATATAAATTCAATTTCCAAATATTAAGTTTTGCAGTTTTTTTTTTTACTGCAAGGGTAACATACTGAAATGTTAACTATTTCACAGCTATATTTTTATTGAAATGTTCTACCTCTGCATTTGTATACTTGGTTAAACTAATTTTTATATTTATTTCTGTATCAAGCAATTTCTTATAATATAGCAAGAGCTTCTTACATAAAATTACTCTTTAAGGCTTTAATTTGAATATCTACTCTTTAAAACAGATGTTTTTCTTTCATTTATTGGCATACCAGAGTGAATTGATATAAAAAATGGTTAAGGTTCTATATACAAAAAATTAGTTGACAACAAAAAGGAAAATATAATTTATATCCATAGCTTCTTACTTATTTGGATCTGTTTTTTAAAAATATTCCAAGTTTAACTAATAAAGATTAATTTGCTGCTGAATTTTTTATGCAAAATTATGTCAAAATGCAATTTTCTCTTGAAAATTCAGGAAAAAAGAACATTGAAAATGTCACGAAGGCAGTTATCAGAAGACAACATGTGTCACCATGACAATTATTCACTAGATTACGTGTCATTGTGGATGATAATGGGTTAATTAGCATACTTAAAGCATTAGCAATAAAATTTAGCATTGGTTAGACTAACATTTTCCTTAAAACTTTTTGTTTGTTGTTAGCTACAAGTGGTAGTCAAAAATTTCTAATGTGTTGTTTTTTTGTAAAATTTGTAAAGCAGGAAAATTAGCATTGGATTACAATTTAATGCAAACTTTCTTCCTTCAGTCTTGTGTAGTCATTTCTATTTGATGGAATGTTTGCAATAACATTTAAAAGATGTTGAGACACTGAGTTAAATGTAAAATTTAGTTTCATCTTGGATTCAAATTCCACAGGCATTGACTTTGTATTTTTAATTGAGTTGAGAGATAGTCTATTGACTGATTTTTATTCTCGCTAGACCACTGGTGGTAAATAAGATTTCTAAAAATTTTTTTGCTGCCCTATAATTTATTAATATATATATATATATATATATATATATATATATATATATATCATCATCATCATCATCGTTTAACGTCCGCTTTCCATGCTAGCATGGGTTGGACGACTTGACTGAGGACTGGTGCAACCGGATGGCTACACCAGGCTCCAATCTAATTTGGCAGAGTTTCTACAGCTGGATGCCCTTCCTAACGCCAACCACTCGGAGAGTGTAGTGGGTGCTTTTACGTGTCACCCGCACGAAAACGGCCATGCTCGAAATGGTGTCTTTTATGTGCCACCCGCACAAGAGCCAGTCCAGGGGCACTGGCAACGATCTCACTTGGCTTGCCGGGTCTTCTCACGCACAGCACATTTCCAAAGGTCTCGGTCAGTAGTCATCGCCTCGGTGAGGCCCAATGTTCGAAGGTCTTGCCTCACCACCTCAGCCCAGGTCTTCCTGGGCCTACCTCTTCCACGGGTTCCCTCAACTGTTAGGGTGTGGCACTTTTTCACGCAGCTATCCTCATTCATTCTCACCACATGTCCAAACCAGCGCAATCGTCTCTCTTGCACACCACTACTGACGCTTCTTATGTTCAGCTTTTCTCTCAAGATACTTACACTCTGATGGGTATACATTACACATCCAGCGGAGCATACTGGCTTCATTCCTTGCGAGCTTACGCATGTCCTCAGCAGTCACAGCCCATGTTTCACTGCCATGTAGCATGGCTGTTCGTACACACGCGTCATACAGTCTGCCTTTTACCCTGAGTGAGAGTCCCTTTGTCGCCAGCAGAGGTAAGAGCTCTCTAAACTTGGCCCAGGCTATTCTTATTCTAGCAGTTACACTTTCAGCGCACCCACCCCCACTACTAACTTGGTCACCCAGATAGCGGAAGCTATCAACTACCTCTAGTTTTTCTCCCTGGAATGAGATAGAAGTTGTTTCCTGTTTGTTCAGAGTGTTTATTGCACCTGAACATCTGCCACATACAAAGACTAACTTTGTAGTTAATCTGCCTTTGATATTGCTGCACCTCTTATGTGTCCATAGCTTGCACCGGGTACATCTTATAGAGTTACTACCTACTCGTTTACTGCATACTGAGTAGGGCCATCTACCTGAAAGGGTTTGTGTTTTATCTACCTTCCTACTTATTAGGATTTTGGTTTTTGCTAGGTTGACTCTAAGGCCCTTCGATTCTAGTCCTTGCTTCCACACCTTAAACTTCTCCTCTAGTTCTGATAGTGACTGCGCAATTAGTGCAAGGTCATCAGCATAGAGGAGCTCCCAGGGGCAACCTGTCTTGAATTCCTCTGTGATCGCCTGGAGGACTATGATAAATAGGAGGGGGCTGAGGACGGAACCTTGGTGGACCCCTACCTCTACCCGGAATTCATTACTGTACTCATTTCCAACCTTCACCTTACTGACAGCATCTCTGTACATGGCTCGCACAGCTCTCACTAACCATTCTTCTATCCCAAGTTTCCTCATTGACCACCAGATAAGGGATCGGGGGACCCTGTCAAAGGCTTTCTCCATGTCAACGAAGGCCAGGTACAGAGGTTTATCCTTGGCTAGATATTTCTCCTGCAGCTGTCTCACTAGAAATATGGCATCAGTGGTGCTTTTACCTGGCACGAACCCAAACTGCATCTCATCTAAATTGATTTGCTCCCTAATTAGTTGGGCTATGATCCTCTCCGTAACTTTCATAACCTGATCTAACAGCTTGATGCCTCTGTAATTATTAGTGTCTAAAGCGTCACCTTTACCTTTGTAGCAGTTTACTATGGTGCTGCTACACCAGTCATTGGGTATGACTCCTTCGTGTATCACCTGGTTCGTAATACGGGTGACTAGGCTGTAGCCAACACTGCCAGATATTTTGAGCATCTCTGCAGTGATTCCTGATGGGCCGGGGGCTTTCCCGGTCTTCATACTCTTAATTGCTTTATCTACCCTGGTACTGTCAACTCGGATAGCTGGTCCCTCTGTTGGGTCGACATACGGCAGGCTCTCTTTCTCCCATTCATTCTCTTTATTAAGCAATCTATCGTAGTGGCATCTCCAGACCTCTTTCTTTGCATCCTCATTTAATGCAAGCGTACCATCATCCATGTGAACACATTTCTCTCCTACAACATCACTATTCTCTCTCCTACATTGTCTTGCAACACGAAATACCTCGAGTCTTTGGTCCTCACGGCGCAGAACATTGGCAAATCTTTTCTTATCTGCTTCCCCTCTGGCTAAATAAACCTGTCGCCTAGCCTCCCTTCTGGCAGATTGGTACAATTCCCTGCTACCACCGTTCTTCCAGTCCTTCCAAGCCTGTTTCTTTTGTCTAATAGCTCCGTCTACATCCTTGTTCCACCACCACGTTACTCTGGGTCGAGAGGGGACTTTACACCAGCCACAGATCTGGTCTGTGGCTCTCAACAGGTTGTCCCGCAGAAATCTCCAATTGTCTTCCACATTGTATGATGCTATATCCCCTTCTATTTCGTCAAATGCTTCAAGTAACTTGTCTCTAAATCTCTGTCCATTTGCAGGGTCTTTAAGTTTCCATACCCTTCTCCCCCAGGCCGGTCTACTTCTGGGCACCCATATTGCCTTGATCTCGAAGTCGCTAACTACTAATCTGTGTTGGGGTGTACATTCTTCGCCAGGCAGGGTTTTGGCATTTATAAGCCTCCCTCTTTCTCTAGTTCTGGCGAGGATGTAGTCGATTTGGCTAGAGTGTCTGCCGGATTGGTAGGTGACTAGGTGACAGGCAGGTTTCCTGAAGTTGGTATTGCAAACCATAAGATCGGTTGCATCACAGAACTCCAGCAGTCTGGTTCCCTCCTCGTTGCTGGAACCGAAGCCATAGCCTCCATGTATGCCATGGAAGCCTCCAGCACGACGTCCGACATGACCATTGAAGTCACCAGCCACAAAGAGAAGGTCTCTGTCTCTTGTCGACGAGGTAGTTTCGAAGAGGGTGTCATAGAATTGGTCCTTCAGCCCATCCGGGAGCCCCAGTTGAGGGGCATAGGCTGAGATGACAGTAGCTAGCCTATGATGAAGCACTAGTCTAATCTTAAGTACTCTGTCACATACTCTAACTACCTCGATTACCTTATCAACCCATTTCTCTACTAGAAGTATTCCTACGCCCCCGACTCTGTCAGTGTTCCCTGCCCAGAAAAACTTGTACCTGTGTTCTTTGCCTGTGAGGAACCTCGCAGAACGTCCTCTCCATCTTACTTCTTGGATGCAGCACAGATCTACGCGTCGCCGTTCAAGCATCTCAACAATCTCACCAGACCTACCTTTCAGTGTGCCGACGTTGAGAGTGCCAATCCTGACAGTGTGGGAGGAGTGGGCCCGTGTGACCCTGGGATGGGGGTAAGCAGTGTCGTGAACCTGAAAAGAAAGCTTGCATTTGGCAGAGTTCATACACAAAAACAATACCTACAACCTTCATATACCACCCAATCTTTATGCGCTATAAGGTCGATAAGAGGGGGGGGGTATAAGGTCACAGGCAGTGTTCGCGGAAGATGATCTAAAAAGACTTCCGGTACTGGTGGAGGGGGTGGGAGGGCGGGCGCACCGCGGGCTAATGGAGTTTCGTCGTGGGTTCTATTAGCATAGAGATTCCAGTACGAAATGGTGGTGGAGTTGTAAAGCGAGCTGGTTATATGTTTGGGATTCGCGCGCGAGTCAAAGAGGGAATGGTGGAAGAAGTGGTGATTCAGAGAGAGAGAGAGAGATAGAATACAATAGGGAGAACCGACAGCAGTACATCATGCTGGTCAATTCGTTAGGTTTTTAGGAAAAAGTTGAAAGAAACACAGCAGTGTTTAACGTGAGATTAAATGTTTAGATCGGTAACAGAAATGAGAGTTAAATCGTAATTTTTAAAGGGAGTTAGAGACAAATTTCAGTCAGGTTTGGGCTAAGGAGCAAAAACTTCAGCAAGTAGATGCGAAGACGATAGATCGCGTGAGATAGAGAAAAAATACATAAACAATCATGAATTCAAGACGTAAATGTATAATTAGAGAGAACGAAGTGGGGGGTGGTGGATAGGGAGCGCATATATATATATATATATATATAGATATATATATACATATATATATATCATCATCATCATTGTTTAACATCTGCTTTCCATGCTAGCATGGGTTGGACGATTGGACTGAGGACTGGTGAAACCGGATGGCAACACCAGCCTCCAATCTGATTTGGCAGAGTTTCTACAGCTGGATGCCCTTCCTAACGCCAACCACTCAGAGAGTGTAGTGGGTGCTTTTATGTGTCACCTGCACGAACGCCAGTCAGGCGGTACTGGCATCAGCCACGCTCAAAATGGTGTATTTTATGTGCCACCCACACAAGAGCCAGTCCAGGAGCACTGGCAACGATCTCGCTCGAAAATCCTACGAAGGCCAGTCAAGCGGTACTGGCAATGGCCACATATATATATATATATACACATATATATATATACATACATATATATATGTATATATATATATATATATATATATATATATATATGTTTTTATATTATTAATAAAATTATTAATAATAATCACAGGAAATCAATATTCAAATTTCTGAAAGATATATGTTTTATATGACACATATGTCATATAAAACATATATCTTTCAGAAATTTGAATATTGATTTCCTGTGAATATTGTTAATAATTTTATTAATAATATAAAAACATATATATATCTATTTGCTCAAAGTAATAGAGCACTTAATATAAGTTCAATAAAATATTCTTTATAAATTTCATATATATATATATAAGATTTTCTGGGCAGGGAACACTGACGGGGTCGGGGGCGTAGGAATACTTCTAGCAGAGAAATGGGTGGATAAGGTAATCGAGGTAGTTAGAGTAAGTGACAGAGTACTTAAGATTAGACTAGTGCTTCATCATAGATTAGCTACTGTCATCTCAGCCTATGCCCCTCAACCGGGGCTACCAGATGGTCTGAAAGACCAATTCTATGACACCCTCTTGCAAACTACCTCATCGACGAGTGACAGGGACCTTCTCTTTGTGGCTGGAGACTTCAATGGTCATGTCGGAGGTCGTGCTGGAGGCTTCCATGGCATACATGGAGGCTATGGCTTCGGTTCCCGCAACGAGGAGGGAACCAGACTGCTGGAGTTCTGTGATGCAACCGATCTTATGGTCTGCAATACCAACTTCAGGAAACCTGCCAGTCACCTAGTCACCTACCGCTCCGGCAGACACTCTAGCCAAATCGACTACATCTTCGCCAGAAATAGGGAAAGAGGGCGGCTTATAAATGCCAAAACCTACCCTGGCGAAGAATGTACCCCACAACATAGATTAGTAGTTAGCGACTTTGGGATCAAGGCAAAATGGGTGCCCAGAATTAGACCGGCCTGGAGGAGAAGGGTGTGGAAGCTTAAAGACCCTGCAAATGGACAGAGACTTAGAGACAAGTTATTTGAAGCATTTAACGAAATAGAAGGGGATATAGCATCATACAACGTGGAAGACAATTGGAGATTTCTGCTGGACAACCTGTTGAAAGCCACCGACCAGATCTGTGGCTGGTGTAAAGTCCCCTCTCGACCCAGAGTAACGTGGTGGTGGAACAAGGAGGTAGACAGGGCTATTAGACAAAAGAAACAGGCTTGGAAGAACGGTGGTAGCAGGGAATTGTACCAATGTGCCAGAAGGGAGGCTAGGCGACAGGTTTATTTAGCCAGAGGGGAAGCAGATGAGAAAAGATTTGCCAATGTTCTGCGCCGTGAGGACCAAAGACTCGAGGTATTTCGGGTTGCAAAACAGTGTAGGAGAGAAAATAGTGATGTCGTAGGAGAGAAATGTGTTCGCATGGATGATGGTACGCTTGCACTAAATGAGGATGCAAAGAAAGAGGTCTGGAGATGCCACTACGATAGATTGCTTAATAAAGAGAATGAATGGGAGGAAGAGAGCCTGCCGTATGTCGACCCAATAGAGGGACCAGCTATCCGAGTTGATAGTACCAGGGTAGATAAAGCAATTAAGAGTATGAAGACCGGGAAAGCCCCCGGCCCATCAGGAATCCCTGCAGAGATGCTCAAAATATCTGGCAGTGTTGGCTATAGCCTAGTCACCCGTATTACGAACCAGGTGATATACGAAGGAGTCATACCCAATGACTGGTGTAGCAGCATCATAGTCAACTGCTACAAAAGTAAAGGTGACGCTTTAGATACAAATAATTACAGAGGCATCAAGCTGTTAGATCAGGTTATGAAAGTTACAGAGAGGGTCATAACCCAACTAATTAGGGAGCGAATCAATTTAGATGAGATGCAGTTTGGGTTCGTGCCAGGTAAAAGCACTACTGATGCCTTATTTCTAGTAAGATAGCTGCAGGAGAAATACCTAGCCAAGGATAAACCTCCGTACCTGGCTTTCGTTGACATGGAGAAAGCCTTTGACAGGGTCCCCCGATCCCTTATCTGGTGGTCAATGAGGAAACTTGGGATAGAAGAATGGTTAGTGAGAGCTGTGCGAGCCATGTACAGAGATGCTGCCAGTAAGGTGAGGGTTGGAAATGAGTACAGCAATGAATTCCGGGTAGAGGTAGGGGTCCACCAAGGTTCCGTCCTCAGCCCCCTCTTATTTATCATAGTCCTCCAGGCAATCACAGAGGAGTTCAAGACAGGTTGCCCCTGGGAGCTCCTCTATGCTGATGACCTTGCCCTAATTGCGGAGTCACTATCAGAACTAGAGGAGAAGTTTCAGGTGTGGAAGCAAGGTCTAGAATCAAAGGGCCTTAGAGTCAACCTAGCTAAAACCAAAATCCTAATAAGTAGGAAGGTAGATAAAACACAAACCCCTTCAGGTAGATGGCCCTGCTCAGTATGTAGAAAAGGAGTAGGTAGTAACTCTATAAGATGTACCCGGTGCAAGCTATGGACACATAAGAGGTGCAGCAACATCAAAGGCAGGTTAACTAGGAAGTTAGTTTTTGTTTGTGGCAGATGTTCAGGTGCAATAAAGACTGTAAACAAACAGGAAACAACTTCTATCTCATTCCAGGGTGAAAAACTAGAGGTAGTCGATAGCTTCCACTATCTGGGCGACCAAGTTAGTAGTGGGGGTGGGTGCGCTGAAAGTGTAGCTGCTAGAATAAGAATAGCCTGGGAAAAGTTTAGAGAGCTCTTACCCCTGCTGGTGACAAAGGGACTCTCACTCAGAGTAAAAGGCAGACTGTATGACGCATGTGTACGAACAGCCATGCTACATGGCAGTGAAACATGGGCTGTAACTGCTGAGGACATACGTAAGCTCGCAAGGAATGAAGCTAGTATGCTCCATTGGATGTGTAATGTCAATGTGAATACCCGTCAGAGTGTAAGTATCTTGAGAGAAAAGCTGAACATTAGAAGCATCAGTTGTGGTGTGCAAGAGAGACGATTGCGCTGGTATGGACATGTGGTGAGAATGGATGAGGATAGCTGCGTGAAAAAGTGCCACACCCTAACAGTTGAGGGAACCCGTGGAAGAGGTAGGCCCAGGAAGACCTGGGCAGAGGTGGTGAGGCAAGACCTTCGTACATTGGGCCTCACCGAGGTGATAATTACTGAACGAGACCTTTGGAAATGTGCTGTGCGTGAGAAGATCCGACAAGCCAAGTAAGATCGTTGCCAGTGCCCCTGGACTGGCTCTTGTGCGGTTGGCACATAAGATGCACCATTTTGAGCGTGGCCGTTGCCAGTACCGTCTGACTGGCCTCCGTAGGATTTTCGAGCGAGATCGTTGCCAGTGCCCCTGGACTGGCTTGTGCGGGTGGCACATAAAAGACACCATTTCGAGCGTGGCCGTTGCCAGTATCGCCTGACTGGCCTTCGTGCAGGTGACACGTAAAAGCACCTACTACACTCTCTGAGTGGTTGGCATTAGGAAGTGCATCCAGCTGTAGAAACTCTGCCAAATTTAGATTGGAGCCTGGTGTTGCCATCCGGTTTCACCAGTCCTCAGTCAAGTCGTCAAACCCATGCTAGCATGGAAAGCGGACGTTAAACGATGATGATGATGATATATATATATACATACATATATATACATGTATATATATATACATATATATACATATATATACATACATATATATATATATATATATACATATATATATATATATATACATACATATATATATATATATACATACATATATATATATATATATATACATACATATATATATATATATATATATACATACATATATATATATACATACATATATATATATATATATATATATATATATATATACATACATATATATATATATATATATATATATATACATACATATATATATACATATATATATATATATACATACATATATATATACATATATATATATATATATATATATATATACATATATATATATATACATATATATATATATATACATATATATATATATATATACATATATATATATATACATATATATATATATATATACATATATATATATATATATATACATATATATATATATACATATATATATATATATATACATATATATATATATATACATATATATATATATATACATATATATATATATATATATATATATATATATATATATATATATATACATATATATATATATATACATATATATATATATATATATATATATATATACATACATATATATATATATATATATATATATATACATACATATATATATATATATATACATACATATATATATATATATATACATACATATATATATATATATATACATACATATATATATATATATATATATACATACATATATATATATATATATATACATACATATATATATATATATATACATACATATATATATATATATATATACATACATATATATATATATATATACATACATATATATATATATATATATATACATACATATATATATATATATATATATACATACATATATATATATATATATATATATATATATATATATATATATATATATATATATATATATATATATATATATATATATATACATACATATATATATATATATACATACATATATATATATATATATATATATATATATATATATATATATACATACATATATATATATATATATATATATATATATACACACACATACATATACACACATACATATACACACATACATATACACACATACATACACACATACACACACACACATATATATATATTGAGAGAGAGAGCATTTTTTAATTATATTCTCAAAATAAACAAATTTTTCTTTTGTATACTTTGTGTCATCTACATTCTACAGATAGAATGGTAAAAGCATTACTACAAAGAACAGCCAATTATATCCACTGCATCAAACACTCTATATCATGGGGCTCTTTCCTCAGGTCTAATGCCTTCATCCCAATTTGACAAAAGAGAACCAGCCCAGGGGTCAAAGGTATCAAAGCGATCTCTCCATCTGCTTCTCTGTTCAGCAGGCAGCAGCTCCTGGGTTTATGGCCAACATGACAAGGTTGGCACTAGAAAATATGTGGACTATACAAGTTAAATAACTTATTACTATTTGGAGAACACATTCAATTATGAATTTATAGATAGTAAGTTTTGTTTAAAATATATTGATATAGGCATAGGAGTGGCTGTGTGGTAAGTAGCTTGCTTACCAACCACATGGTTCCGGGTTCAGTCCCACTGCGTGGCACCTTGGGCAAGTGTCTTCTACTATAGCCTCGGGCCGACCAAAACCTTGTGAGTGGATTTGGTAGACGAAAACTGAAAGAAGCCCGTTGTATATATATATATATATATATGTATATATATGTATGTGTGTGTGTCTGTGTTTGTCCCCCAACTTTGCTTGACAACCGATACTGGTGTATTTACACCCCCCGTAACTTAGCAGTTCGGCAAAAGAGACCAATAGAATAAGTACTAGGCTTCCAAAGAATAAGTCCTGGGGTCGATTTGCTCGACTAAAGGTGGTGCTCCAGCATGGCCACAGTCAAATGACTGAAACAAGTAAAAGAGTGTGATGGAAATATTATTTAAAGCCATAATTTTAATTTTACTTCTCACGCAAATGATACAACTGCGGCTTTACCAGTTCACTGCAATATTAAGTACAATCACTGCATTTTGGAACTCCTGTATCTTGTACAACCAAGGTAATTATAAGTTTAATGATACCCCCCTTAGAATAATGATGTGAAGATAATATAACCAGCAGCTAACTGGCAGAATCATTAACACACCTGGCAAAATGCCCAGTGGCATTTCATTTGTCTTTACATTCTGAGTACAGATGTCACTGGGGTTGACTTTGCCTTTCACACTTTTGGGGTTAATGAAATAAGTATCAGTTGAGCACTGGAGTTCATCTAATTGACTTAACTCTTGTGCCAAAATTTGAAGCCAATATTATCACCAACATTAACAGAAAAATTAGTAGTGATTAATATTGATCTCTGATTTAGGCACAGGCCAGTAATTTTTAAGAATGGGAATTAGTTGACAATATCATCCCTAGTACTTTACGGGTATTTTATTATATTGACTCCAGAAGAATGAAGAGCAAAGTTGGCCCCAGTGGAATTTGAAATCAGAACAAGCCAGAAACCAGTAATTACTACTGCTTTATAGGTTAGTTGGAATTATCTCATTATTTAGTAATGATAAATTGTGAATTCACATTTTGCAAGCTTTACATAGAATTTATTGCCCATGTGACTTATTTATTGTGTTTTGTAGTATTCTGTTTCTCTTGTTATAAAAGTTATACAGATAAATAACTCTTGAAAGACCAATGCAAGTCTTAATATACAAACCCAGTCACTCATTGACATAATGGCTGGTATTAGTTACCTGCACCAATATGTTGCAATATTGACTACAAAATAATGGATTGCAATTTGAATACATCATAGTTATTTGATATTTCTTTATATTTGTATTTTATTTATATAGGCATTATTGGAGGTATATACACTAAAATACTGCTGTTGATTGTGGTGCTAGAGCTTCCATGCAGTGGTTACATGTGGGTTGATTTGCAATTGCAATTGATTTTGTTTTATCTTTCAAATTTAGATAAATTTTATCATACTGTGTCAGTAAACTCGATACTTTAGAACATTTTTGAGTCCTTTAGGAAGATAATGAATTATAATTTCAATGAATAAACCAGGTACATTGATTTTGAATATTGCTGGGTTTCTGTTATTTGCAATTATTAACATATATGCTTCAAATATTTACATGAACAAAATCAATCATTATGTGGAAATTTCTTTTTGAAATAATATAGTATTGGATGATCCTTCAATAGGGTTAACACAATTCATAATATATTTTTTGATAAGATAATGGTGGATGAGAATCCAGAACAGACTTCAAGCTGAATTCATTTTTATGCACTTACATCTTGGAGCTGGTGTAATGCTAAAGAAATTTGGTAATTATCTTGTTCTAAAGATTATTGCTAAATTACTTTAAAATATTTTAGATATTATAAGCATCAAATCATGTTGAAAAGAAAGCAAAAGTCCATTGAACCAAGTCTATCAATTATTGACAAGCAACAAATAGGTTAAGTCTCACTACCGGGCCTATTTTACCCATCCATCTGAAATCAATGTCTATAATTATTTTATTCTTTTACTCATTTCAATCTTTTGAATAGCAGCTGTGCTATTCAAAAGCACTGCTTTTATTGAGCCAAGTACTTTGTCAGATAGTTGTTTTATCACATGCTTATATCCCCCTTTTGCATAAAAGTACATAATTCACATAAAAACAAGGTATTTTTCTTTGAGGCATTGATTTATTGGCAATAACCCCTTACACATATTCTACTAAATTTCACTCCCAGAGCATTTATCAACTTGAGACAATAATAGAGACACTTGTCCAGTGTGCCAACCTAGAATAGCATGAAGTGAATTTCTTATAATATCAAATTGAAAATTAAAAAAAAAGCAATTAAGTTCCATCAATGGCCTTGCTGATCCATTCCTTCTCAAATTAGGATTGATAATATCTAACACCATTTACATTAAAATCTTAGATGTTAATTTATATGCTTCATTGTTAAATGAATGAATTTTGCTGCAAACTTATTTCAGTACTTCTGTTTTTAGATGTTTCTGATGCTTCAGTAATTGGTTGGCAATTCACAGTAGATGATTAGATGTCAGTCCAAAGTAAGGGTTTTTAACTGAGTATAGCTTAGTGCAACTAAGTCTTGTGGTACATATGATACTGAAGAAATTTTAATAATTTGTTGTATTATTGAATCTTTAAATCTAGAACTCATTTGTTGAAACCAATTTCACTTTGATTAGTTTGTTAATGGAACATATTTAGCTATTAAACTATATATTTTAAACAACACAAATATTATCTGCTAAATCAATCACACAAATATATTTGAAATACTGCAAATAATTAAAAATTTCTTTTAGACTATTACAAATCTAGTTTTTGAAAGATGTTTACAGTGAGGAACAATGTTGACTTATACTGCTTTTATTATACTAATCCTAATTTATAACGACTAAATTATAGTATTTGTTAAGATTAGAAATTTTCTAACAATTAAGTTCATCTTCAGAGGTGAAAAAATATTTAATTTTTACATCCACATTTTCATCAGTTTGGCTCCTGGTCAACATCAAGTGTTTTACTTATGGGTGTATACATAGCATCATAATGGATTCAAACAAGGAATTATTACATCTAAACTGAAAGTAATAATCTTTTTATCAACCAGCATAAGAAGTGAGTATGTCCAAGAAAATTCAGAGAATCTGCAATATATGTAACACGATAACAGTTTTCAAAAGTAACACCTCACCTTGCAGATTCTTCTGCAAATTTAAACCTCCCAACAAGTCACAAATCATACATAAACTGATAACATCTTAAGCATTTGCAGGTCATATAAAGGTAAAAGTTGAAGGCCCCTAAATTTCATAACAGGATAATTAAAAAAGAGAACCCTCTAAATCAAGATTGGCTGAACATACATGCTGTAAGAAAGGAAATTATATAGTGATATATAGAATGAAATTTCTATAATTGATGGAGAACCACAATAGGACGTAGTAAAATCAGAGAAACTGTACATACAAAGCTTGCTAAAAATCCAATCAGTAAACCCTGCACTGGCAACTGAATATGGCTGCTTTTACTGAAAGATAAATTTAACCTAAAATTGTAGCATTGTATTAGCATATGTCACCTAGGTGATATTTTATAATAGTTTGAACTATTAACTTTATTAAAAAAAATGAAAAATATTTGATATTATGTCAACACTACATCTTGGTCAGTTTGAACACCAACTGTCAGCAGGAGTTTTATTTCTGAATATGTAAATAATACCAGACTGAATTCAAAATAAGAATCTCTACTTCTAAGATTTTACAATGAGGGCTCTTTAACACTAACCTCACCCCAACCCTTAGCTTTGAAATAAAGATTCCTATTTTGAATTGTGTCTGACACAGCAAAGAATAAGACATCTGATGTTGATACGAGTTCAAAATGATAAAAATATAGTACAGATGTAATATCAATTTCTTTTTTTTTCATCTCTAAAGATACAGTTAATATTTCAAACAATTATGAAATTCTTAACAACTGATCTAGCAAACTAGCAGAGGAGTCATTAGAGTTTTGGATAAATAACCTAGTTGTATTTGTTGTAGTTAGCTACACACTGAATTCAAATCATACCGAGACTAACTTTACCTTTCATCTCTTCAGGCAGGGCTGGATTAAGACCCATCAAGCCCTAAGCACTTAAAAGATTTTGGTGCCCCTATAAAAGAATATGTAATTCAAAATATAAACAATAACAAACCATAAAATAAATTCTTATTTTTCAAAATGGAAAAAAACTGTAAGAGGGAAAATAATGTTTATTTTTGTGTACTTCCACTTCATTTATATTTGAAAAGTTTCCTTCTACTTTTTTGAATTGCAAAGTCTTTGATCATATCCCCAAAATTAATCTTAGGTAACACATCTGCATCTATACGTAGTAGAGATAAAGGCATCCCAGATATTATTTTAGCAAGTTTAAAGTGATTTCTTTTATGCCGTAAACCATTTAATATTTCTGTGGTGCTCCCTCCTTCCCTTGATGCCATAAACACATGCTTAATGGTTAATCTAGCACTGTTTTCAGGATTGATAAAATAAAGTACTTGCAGTATGCATTCTGAGTTCTTGGGTAATTTGTTACCAGGTTTAACACCACTATGTGGTCCTAGGATTCCTTTAGCAGAGTTCAATCTGTTTTACACATTCAAGCCAGATTTGCATTTTGAAGATAACTTCCATCCTTTCTCACAACAGTCCTGGAGAATCCCCCAAAAATAAAGGGATCAAGGGTACTGCCCTTCCTTCTCTGACTAAACCACAGGACCCTGCCTCCAACCCATTTATTTGTGAAATTTTTCATTGAAATATTGATTAATGGCATGTCAAGTAAACTCATTCTGTCATGAAATAATTATATCACTGAATTAACAAATGCTAATCTTATAAAAATAGGGTACAATGTATCAGAAATAATGAATCTGCATTTATACAGTAATTTGACAGAAAATTAAACGAGATCTGGTGAACTTAAATTAACTTTAATGTTGCTCGTTAGTTCCAGTGCAGCTGCGTTGAACAGGTATATCTCCAAAGGCATTCCAGACATCTTTTGTTTTTTTTTTAACACTTTGTAGACATAGGACTACATTAGCTAATGTAATTATTTTTAAAATGGTAAAGATTTTGGCTGTTATTTTTAGCAGGTTGAACAACCACATACAGGATATCTCATTGTGTGAATATGTTGGTTGCAATGGAATGGAGTCAACTGAAGACAGTTGAAAAGAGGGTGTAACACATAAGATAGTTGCTTTCAATTTTAAAATGTTGCACCTTTAAAGCTCTCTTTACGTTTGATTATGTGTCATATAATAATTGATATAACCTTCTTAAAAGTATGTCAATGCAAGTCACCTTGTATGAAAGTGAGCTGACATGTACATATTTAATTGTGGACGAGTCATTTGCTAACCTCATGTTAGACTTCAAACAATCAATAAATATTGAAGAACAGAACTTGATTGGTATGTGTTTTATAAAAATTAAATTGGTTTTAATTACTGAAATGTTTTGCTAATTTTGACATTTACTTCAGTGTGTGTAAATAACTTTATATATATATATATATATATATATATAACTCTCGTCTGGAACAGTGGATCTCAAATCACATAAAGCTTTAAATATCATGTGAATATTGGGTTTGAAAACCCTTTGGGACAAAGTTGGCGGCTGCCTGTGGGACATGAACCCACATCTCCCACAGACATAACAGGACAACCTTCAACTTATTTTTATCCAAAAGAATTTTGCAACACAATATTTATGTGCTATTTTTTATATCATTATGCATGTGCTTCAACATATACTATTCTAAGCCAGAGGAGAGTCATTTCATGTTCTCTTGAAAGTTTATTAAATTCAATTGACATCAACAATGTGTATATATATATATATCATCATCATCATCATCGTTTAACGTCCGCTTTCCATGCTAGCATGGGTTGGACGATTTGACTGAGGACTGGTGAAACCGGATGGCAACACCAGGCTCCAGTCTGATTTGGCAGAGTTTCTACAGCTGGATGCCCTTCCTAACGCCAACCACTCAGAGAGTGTAGTGGGTGCTTTTACGTGTCACCCGCACGAAAACGGCCACGCTCGAAATGGTGTCTTTTATGTGCCACCCGCACAAGCCAGTCCAGGGGCACTGGCAACGATCTCGCTCGAAAATCCTACAGGAGCCAGTCAGGCGGTACTGGCAACGGCCACGCTCAAAATGGTGCATCTCATGTGCCACCCGCACAAGAACCAGTCCAGGGGCACTGGCAACGATCTTACTTGGCTTGCCGGGTCTTCTCACGCACAGCCCATTTCCAAAGGTCTCGGTCAGTAGTCATCGCCTCGGTGAGGCCCAATGTACGAAGGTCTTGCCTCACCACCTCAGCCCAGGTCTTCCTGGGCCTACCTCTTCCACGGGTTCCCTCAACTGTTAGGGTGTGGCACTTTTTCACGCAGCTATCCTCCTCCATTCTCACCACATGTCCATACCAGCGCAATCGTCTCTCTTGCACGCCACAACTGATGCTTCTAATGTTCAGCTTTTCTCTCAAGATACTTACACTCTGACGGGTATTCACATTGACATTACACATCCAACGGAGCATACTGGCTTCATTCCTTGCGAGCTTACGTATGTCCTCAGCAGTTACAGCCCAAGTTTCACTGCCATGTAGCATGGTTGTTCGTACGCATGCGTCATACAGTCTGCCTTTTACTCTGAGTGAGAGTCCCTTTGTCGCCAGCAGGGGTAAGAGCTCTCTAAACTTTGCCCAGGCTATTCTTATTCTAGCAGCTACACTTTCAGCGCACCCACCCCCACTACTAACTTGGTCGCCCAGATAGCGGAAGCTATCGACTACCTCTAGTTTTTCACCCTGGAATGAGATAGAAGTTGTTTCCTGTTTGTTTGCAGTCTTTATTGCACCTGAACATCTGCCACAAACAAAAACTAACTTCCTAGTTAACCTGCCTTTGATGTTGCTGCACCTCTTATGTGTCCATAGCTTGCACCGGGTACATCTTATAGAGTTACTACCTACTCCTTTTCTACATACTGAGCAGGGCCATCTACCTGAAGGGGTTTGTGTTTTATCTACCTTCCTACTTATTAGGATTTTGGTTTTAGCTAGGTTGACTCTAAGGCCCTTCAATTCTAGACCTTGCTTCCACACCTGAAACTTCTCCTCTAGTTCTGATAGTGACTCCGCAATTAGGGCAAGGTCATCAGCATAGAGGAGCTCCCAGGGGCAACCTGTCTTGAACTCCTCTGTGATTGCCTGGAGGACTATGGTAAATAATAGGGGGCTGAGGACGGAACCTTGGTGGACCCCTACCTCTACCCGGAATTCATTGCTGTACTCATTTCCAACCCTCACCTTACTGGCCGCATCTCTGTACATGGCTCGCACAGCTCTCACTAGCCATTCTTCTATCCCAAGTTTCCTCATTGACCACCAGATAAGGGATCGGGGGACCCTGTCAAAGGCTTTCTCCATGTCAACGAAAGCCAGGTACAGAGGTTTATCCTTGGCTAGGTATTTCTCTTGCAACTGTCTCACTAGAAATAAGGCATCAGTAGTGCTTTTACCTGGCACGAACCCAAACTGCATCTCATCTAAATTGATTCGCTCCCTAATTAGTTGGGCTATGACCCTCTCTGTAACTTTCATAACCTGATCTAACAGCTTGATGCCTCTGTAATTATTTGTATCTAAAGCGTCCCCTTTACCTTTGTAGCAGTTGACTATGATGCTGCTACACCAGTCATAGGGTATGACTCCTTCGTGTATCACCTGGTTCGTAATACGGGTGACTAGGCTATAGCCAACACTGCCAGATATTTTGAGCATCTCTGCAGTGATTCCTGATGGGCCGGGGGCTTTCCCGGTCTTCATACTCTTAATTGCTTTATCTACCCTGGTACTATCAACTCGGATAGCTGGTCCCTCTATTGGGTCGACATAAGGCAGGCTCTCTTTCTCCCATTCATTCTCTTTATTAAGCAATCTATCGTAGTGGCATCTCCAGACCTCTTTCTTTGCATCCTCATTTAATGCAAGCGTACCATCATCCATGCGAACACATTTCTCTCCTACAACATCACTATTCTCTCTCCTACACTGTCTTGCAACCCGAAATACCTCGAGTCTTTGGTCCTCACGGCGCAGAACATTGGCAAATCTTTCCTTATCTGCTTCCCCTCTGGCTAAATAAACCTGTCGCCTAGCCTCCCTTCTGGCACATTGGTACAATTCCCTGCTACCACCGTTCTTCCAGTCCTTCCAAGCTTGTTTCTTTTGTCTAATAGCCCTGTCTACCTCCTTGTTCCACCACCACGTTACTCTGGGTTGGGAGGGGACCTTACACCACCCACAAATCTGGTCGGTGGCTTTCAACAGGTTGTCCCGCAGAAATCTCCAATTGTCTTCCACGTTGTATGATGCTATATCCCCTTCTATTTCGTTAAATGCTTCAAGTAACTTGTCTCTAAGTCTCTGTCCGTTTGCAGGGTCTTTAAGCTTCCACACCCTTCTTCTCCAAGCCTGTCTAATTCTGGGCACCCATTTTGCCTTGATCCCAAAGTCGCTAACTACTAATCTATGTTGTGGGGTACATTCTTCGCCAGGGTAGGTTTTGGCATTTATAAGCCGCCCTCTTTCCCTATTTCTGGCGAGGATGTAGTCGATTTGGCTAGAGTGTCTGCCGGAGCGGTAGGTGACTAGGTGACTGGCAGGTTTCCTGAAGTTGGTATTGCAGACCATAAGATTGGTTGCATCACAGAACTCCAGCAGTCTGGTTCCCTCCTCGTTGCGGGAACCGAAGCCATAGCCTCCATGTATGCCATGGAAGCCCCCAGCACGACGTCCGACATGACCGTTGAAGTCTCCAGCCACAAAGAGAAGGTCCCTGTCACTCGTCGACGAGGTAGTTTGCAAGAGGGTGTCATAGAATTGGTCTTTCAGACCATCTGGTAGCCCAGGTTGAGGTGCATAGGCTGAGATGACAGTAGCTAATCTATGATGAAGCACTAGTCTGATCTTAAGTACTCTGTCACTTACTCTAACGACCTCGATTACCTTATCCACCCATTTCTCCGCTAGAAGTATTCCTACGCCCCCGACCCCGTCAGTGTTCCCTGCCCAGAAAATCTTGTACCTGTGTTCTTTGCCTGTGAGGAACCTTGCAGAACCTCCTCTCCATCTTACTTCCTGGATGCAGCACATATCTACGCATCTCCGTTCAAGCATCTCAACAATTTCACCAGATCTACCTTTCAGCGTGCCGACGTTGAGAGTTGAATATATATATGAGTGAGTGAACAAATGAAAGAAAGCTATCTGAGCCCAGTGAGCTAGGTTTCTGTATGAAACCAACAAAACTTTAACTGACATGGACCTGAATCAAACTGTTTTAAATAATATATATATATATATATATATATATAGGTGCAGTTGTAGTAAGAAGCTTGCTTCCCAACCACATGGTTTCAAGTTCAGTCCCGCTGCATGGCACCTTGAGCTACTATAGCCTCAGGCCGACCAAAGCCTTGTGAGTGGATTTGGTAGACAGAAACTAAAAGAAGTCTGTTGTATATATATATATATATATATACACATATATATATATAGATAAAGCAATTAAGAGTATGAAGACCGGGAAAGCCCCCGGCCCATCAGGAATCACTGCAGAGATGCTCAAAATATCTGGTAGTGTTGGCTATAGCCTAGTCACCCGTATTACGAACCAGGTGATACACGAAGGAGTCATACCCAATGACTGGTGTAGCAGCATCATAGTCAACTGCTACAAAGGTAAAGGTGACGCTTTAGATACAAATAATTACAGAGGCATCAAGCTGTTAGATCAGGTTATGAAAGTTACAGAGAGGGTCATAGCCCAACTAATTAGGGAGCGAATCAATTTAGATGAGATGCAGTTTGGGTTCGTGCCAGGTAAAAGCACTACTGATGCCTTATTTCTAGTAAGACAGCTGCAGGAGAAATACCTAGCCAAGGATAAACCTCTGTACCTGGCTTTCGTTGACATGGAGAAAGCCTTTGACAGGGTCCCCCGATCCCTTATCTGGTGGTCAATGAGGAAACTTGGGATAGAAGAATGGTTAGTGAGAGCTGTGCGAGCCATGTACAGAGATGCTGCCAGTAAGGTGAGGGTTGGAAATTAGTACAGCAATGAATTCCGGGTAGAGGTAGGGGTCCACCAAGGTTCCGTCCTCAGCCCCCTCTTATTTATCATAGTCCTCCAGGCAATCACAGAGGAGTTCAAGACAGGTTGCCCCTGGGAGCTCCTCTATGCTGATGACCTTGCCCTAATTGCGGAGTCACTATCAGAACTAGAGGAGAAGTTTTAGGTGTGGAAGCAAGGTCTAGAATTGAAGGGCCTTAGAGTCAACCTAGCTAAAACCAAAATCCTAATAAGTAGGAAGGTAGATAAAACACAAACCCCTTCAGGTAGATGGCCCTGCTCAGTATGTAGAAAAGGAGTAGGTAGTAACTCTATTAGATGTACCCGGTGCAAGCTATGGACACATAAGAGGTGCAGCAACATCAAAGGCAGGTTAACTAGGAAGTTAGTTTTTGTTTGTGGCAGATGTTCAGGTGCAATAAAGACTGTAAACAAACAGGAAACAACTTCTATCTCATTCCAGGGTGAAAAACTAGAGGTAGTCGATAGCTTCCGCTATCTGGGCGACCAAGTTAGTAGTGGGGGTGGGTGCGCTGAAAGTGTAGCTGCTAGAATAAGAATAGCCTGGGCAAAGTTTAGAGAGCTCTTACCCCTGCTGGCGACAAAGGGACTCTCACTCAGAGTAAAAGGCAGACTGTATGACGCATGTGTACGAACAGCCATGCTACATGGCAGTGAAACATGGGCTGTGACTGCTGAGGACATACGTAAGCTCGCAAGGAATGAAGCCAGTATGCTCCGTTGGATGTGTAATGTCAATGTGAATACCCGTCAGAATGTAAGTATCTTGAGAGAAACGTTGAACATTAGAAGCATCAGTTGTGGTGTGCAAGAGAGACGATTGCGCTGGTATGGACATGTGGTGAGAATGGATGAGGATAGCTGCGTGAAAAAGTGCCACACCCTAACAGTTGAGGGAACCCGTGGAAGAGGTAGGCCCAGGAAGACCTGGGCTGAGGTGGTGAGGCAAGACCTTCGTACATTGGGCCTCACCGAGGGGATGACTACTGACCGAGACCTTTGGAAATGTGCTGTGCGTGAGAAGACCCGGCAAGCCAAGTAAGATCGTTGCCAGTACCCCTGGACTGGCTCTTGTGCGGGTGGCACATAAGATGCGCCATTTTGAGCGTGGCCGTTGCCAGTACCGCCTGACTGGCTTCCATAGGATTTTCGAGCGAGATCGTTGCCAGTGCCCCTGGACTGGCTTGTGCGGGTGGCACATAAAAGACACCATTTCGAGCGTGGCCGTTGCCAGTATCGCCTGACTGGCCTTCGTGCAGGTGACATGTAAAAGCACCTACTACATTCTCTGAGTGGTTGGCGTTAGGAAGGGCATCCAGCTGTAGAAACTCTGCCAAATTTAGATTGGAGCCTGGTGTTGCCATCCGGTTTCACCAGTCCTCAGTCAAGTCGTCCAACCCATGCTAGCATGGAAAGCGGACGTTAAACGATGATGATGATGATGATATATATATATATATATATATATATATATATATATATATATATATATATATATATGTGTGTGTGTGTGCCTGTGTTTATGTCCTATAACTTAGCAGTTTGCCAAGAGACTAATGTGATAAATACTAGGCTTACAAAGAATAAGTCCTGGGGACAATTTCTTCAAATAAAGCCTTTTAAGGCAGTGCTCCAGTTTGGCCACAGTGAAATGACTGAAGCAATATATATATATATGGGGTGTGGATATCTATATGTCTATATATATATATATATATATATATATATATATATATATATATATATATATATATATATATATGGTGTGTGCGTGTGTGTATATATATACACATATATAAAATCGATCATATATCTGAAAAAGAAGCAGACTCTAAACATTAGAGCACTAGTATATTTAGAAGGTTGTTTGTTATGGCCAGCCAGAGTGGCCAATGGTTACTCTCTGACCAACCATAACAAGCAATCTTCTAAATATATGTGTGTGTGTATATATACATACATACATACATACACATATATATATATATATATATATATATATATATATATATAATTGCAAGCATGTTTACTTTACAGAATCTGAATGTTACATTAATATACATTAACAACCATGATACTGCAAAGAAGATAAAAGAAATATCCTTGTAGACTTTAAATTTGATCCTTTTAAGGCTATATTATAAATTGTAATATACTGTCCATATCTTTCAACATACTTTGAGAATAATCAGGAATTTGGAATGATTTAGTTAAATAACAAAATTTTTCCAAATTAAACTGATGGTTGGCACATTACTTTAACAAAGAAATTCTTACATAAAATTGGGATGAAAATTTTATTGAACAAAAGAACCATCACAGACTAAGTGTGAGAACTGGGTTAATTGAGCTGAATTGGATAAATCTTAAAATAAGTATTGAATGAAGTTTTGTCATTTAGATTTTCGTAGTTTTTATTACTGATTCCAGTAAAAACATAAGATTTGTTTTTTTGTATTTTGTATATAACTTTTTAATGACTCCTTTAATTAAACTTAGCATGGATTCTTTGGAATATTTTAGGCATAACCCAGTTAACAAAGTAGTTCTCTCCCTTAGATATATCCCCGACTTCAATTGTCTGTGATTCTCAAGAGTAAAATGAATAATCATTTCATCTGACAGCAAATATCACAGATATTGGCAGAGGACAATTAAACAGTTAAGAGAACCAAAGAGTTACTACATTTACAATGTCATATATACTGCAACCACAATATGAATTTGTTACATTTGCTCTTCAGAATAAAAAGGAAAAATTTGCATTTTTTAAATGGACACAAATACAGAAAGAAGTTTTTCAATACTTTAAAAAAATATATAAGGATAAAATTTTCATTTTCTTCATTTTTCATTGTTTTGCATAAACAACATCAAAATCTAAAGTTTTAACATGGAGATATAACACAAATCATGTCAGCACTAAAAATAATAAATTTAAAGGAATGTTTTATGGTGAGGTGCAGGCATGGTCATGTGTTTAACGAGTTTGCTTCCCAACTATGTGATTTGGGTTCAGTCACACAATAAGGCACCTTGAGCAAGTATCTTCTACTATAACCCCAGGTCAACCAAAGCCTTGTGAGTGGATCTGGGAGAAAGAAACTAAAAGAAGTTCATCATATACATATATATATATATATAATAAAATAGTAATAATAATGAACTTATTGTATACCATGCTCAGGTACACTACAACTCCTCACAAAAAGTAGCCAAAACTGCATGAACAATACACCTGATGCCTCCACTGCCTTTTTCAATGACTCATTCACTGTTCACTTCTTGTACATATTCTAATAGTACATAGAATATGTACAAGTAGTGAACAGCAAATGAGTCATTTAAAAAAGGGGGGTGCATCACGTACTGTTGGCGAATCTCAGGAAGCATGGAAGTTTTGAAGTATATAGGTATCCTGACAGCTAACAACTGATGTGGGTAGTTTATTCCATGCTTCAACAATTCTGAGCATGAGAAAACGTTTCCAAAAGTCATATGTACTGTACGGTCTTCTGATTTTGTAAGCATGTCCATGAGTGTTAGACATGGAATTCAAAAAGGTGCCCAAGGTTGTTGTTGTTGTTAGTAAAATGGTGGATAATCTTGTGGATGCATATCAAGTCAGTTGCCAGATGCCAGAGCTTTAATGTGTCCAAGCTCAGGAAAGCAAGACATTCAAAGTATGGTAGATGTCTGATGGTGGGTATTTGTCTGGTTGCAAATTTCTGAGCAATTTCTGGGAGATTGATATACTGAGCAAGATAGAGGTTCCAGATATATCAGATATATATATATATATATATATATATAACTATGTTTGTGTTTGTACCCCCATCACCACTTAACAACCAATGTTAGTTTGCTTATGTCTACCATAACTTAGCAGTTCGGTAAAAACAGACTTGTTCCCTAAAAACATCAAAGCAGTACCCCAGTATGGCCACACTCGAATGACTGAAACAAGAAAAAAAAATATATGTATTGTATGTATAACTATATATATATATATAAGCGAGGCCAGTGAAAGATGTCAACATGAGAAACGAAAAACCATCAACGGTGAAGATATCTTGTTTGCTATGTCTACCTTGGGCTTCGACAATTACGTCGATCCTTTGAAGTTATACTTACGAAAATACAGAGAGTCTGCCAAAGGAGAGAAAGGGATGAACCCCAATGCTATAATGGGAGAAAATGCAGTGGAGGAACTTGACGAAGCATATACCACATTAGCAAATAACATCTTGTCAACAGAGCAGTCTGACCAACAGAATGTCCTTTACGCATATTCAGGCCAGATGTCGCAACAAATATTCTAAAGAAATCTGGACATTTTCTTTTCCTTCTTCATGTCTTACTTCTGTCTATGTCTGACCTATATATTTTTTTTTTACTTTCCTTACAGTGTCTTCTGTCTTTCTTTCTTTTCTTCTTATTCTTCTTCTTTTATTTCGGTACCGTCTTCCCATGTCTTTGGCTTCTACCTAACATGTCTCTCTGTCTCTCTGTCTTGTGATACATCCACAATCCATGCGTGTGTCCCCCCACCCAGCGTCTGCCTGTCTATGTCTTCTTCCATTTGTTAGTTATGTTTCTTGATAAAAAAAAAAAAAAAGAAAGTGAAAAAAAAAGGAAAAAAACAACGGAATTCGAGGAAGCTATCCCTACTCCCACCACAACCCTTTGCCTCCTACATCTATGCAACTTCTCTCTCTTGTGTGTGTGTGTATGTTGAAGGAGACATGTACATGTAGAGACATATACATGTAGAGACATGTTCATACCACACACACACACAAGCACGCTCGTGTAAAATGAATATACATATATCTATAGACACACGCACACACATATACATACATATTCGAGCAAGATCGTTGCCAGTGCCGCTGGACTGGCTCCTGTGCAGGTGGCACGTAAAATACACCATTTCAAGCGTGGTCGTTGCCAGTACCGCCTGACTGGCCCTCATGCCGGTGGCACATAAAAGCACCCACTACACTCTCTGAGTGGTTGGCGTTAGGAAGGGCATCTAGCTGTAGAAACTCTGCCAAATCAGATTGGAGCCTGGTGTAGCCATCTGGTTTCACCAGTCCTCAGTCAAATCGTCCAACCCATGCTAGTATGGAAAGCGGACGTTAAATGATGACGATGACGACGATATACAGTACATGCAGAATTTAGGCAACTGATAGATTTGCTTTATATCTTCCATTTTTAATTAAAAAAATTAAACCCAGATCAAATTTACTGCCATTTGAGTATACAAAATGAAAAACCTAAATAAATTAGTTATTTTAACCCCTGCTAAATATGTGCAAAAAAATGAAACACCAAATTAGTTTTTCTTTGCCCTCATATAAATGATTTAAGTTTAAACAGGTATGGCTAAAATTGACTGATTAGGCTGTTGTACTGGGCTTCATTGAGAACACCAAACTGGAACCAAGTTGTCTGCCGAAAGGTCTCCCCAGGGTATAAAACTGTATTTGGAAATTTAGGCTGGAAAAGAAATAATAAGGTTATTTTCAATAGGAATTAAGTAAGTGTTATTTACATTTCGCTGCTAGAAAGAATAGGATTTGCATATATTTCTTATAATAAAATAGCACCATAGCTAATTAGAAAGAAGAGAGCTTAGATTTATTTCTAGCAAAACAGCATGTCTGTCTGCTACTTGTACTTGTTGCTCTTTGTGTATCAAGTATACAGGGTTAGCAGTGATGTAAAAAGGCTGTTGATTTCGCAGATTCTTGAATACATCTAATCTCTGTATAGATGCTGGCTACCTACAAGCAATGCAAAGGTTGGGGTCTATTGTTTGTTTCTGGATGTGACACTGTAAATAAACTGCTAAATCCAGGTTTTGTCCTCCAATGTGTGTGTAGCATCAGCAGCCCTAAAGCATAGAAATATTTCTTGCAATGAAGACAAGAAGAAAAGCAAAATACTATCTGAAGTCCTACGACTTATAGAGCCTGTTACCCAGTTTCCACATGGTACAAGTAACTGAGATTACAAAATTCCCATGGAATGGGATGCCGATCTGTTGCAGAGTTACTTATTTACAGCTGAGTAGAGTGGAGGAATATGACATGGAGTGTTTTGCTGAAGAACACAGCACATCATCCAGCGAGGTAATCAAAAGCACAATTTTACAATCATGAGTATAGCACCCCAACAATAATTCAATATACCTCTACTCTGAAAACATACATAGAAGACAAAATAACTTGCCTGTCTAAAGCAAAAATGGTTCTGTATCTCAGAGAATTGTGATTTTTTCTAGACTACTGGAAGCTGTTAGAAATAACTGCACAAAACAAGACTTGCTAAGCATACACTAATAGCCTATGCTCTACAGGGAGCTGGAAGGCAAAGAAGAAGAATATATCTAATTGTTGGCAGATTTTTGTTATTGTTGTTGCTATTCTCCTTCGTGCACAATATGTCCATGATCAATTTTGGTCATGTTATATTACGAATGTCTTAAAGAATGCAAAACTTCACATCTTATCATTTGTTTTATTATAAATTAAAGTCTGTTTCTCTCATTCAAATTATCTTAAATCTATATATTTACAGGACTAATCCATTTTAGCTTACCTAGCAGATAACCCTATCCAGAAAGGGTGTAATTATTTGTTTATGTATTAAAATATTTAAAAAAAATAATAACATATATAATATATAGAATTTGCTCTTTAAAATGGTATGTTACATGAACATAGTTAAAAAAAAGTTTAATCCAAAATAAACATCAAAATTTAGAAATGAAAACTGCAATTATTTTTAAACAAACCTAACATTTAGTAACACCAGACAGATGAAAGACAAAGTTAATTCCAATTGGGTTTGAGAATACTACTAAATAATACTCAGAATAATACTAAAATATTTTAAAGGATTTAGTATAGAACAGTTCCAATTTAAGCTTATTATGAAAGATGCAGTTTCTTAGTCATTCAAAAAATACACTTCTGATGCAAATAAAGTAATAGCAGCTTTATCAGTGAGTAAATAATAATTTTTCTCTTTCATCACCATTATCATCATTTTTATACCTATTTTTCCATACTTCATTTTTCCATCAGTCACGTGTGTCTCCTTCAGTACGGTATCTTAACACCTGCTGCAATCCCTTGTCATCTCCTTCACAACATTCAACCTCCTAAGATCAGATTTCACTTCTTTCATCAGTTTAAGAGCTCTGTCTTGAGTCAATCATTATCATCATCATCATTTTCACCATTGTCTTACCCGTGCTTGCAACGGTTGGACAGAGTTTATTGAAGCAGATTTTCTATGGTCAGACACCCTTCCTGTTGTCAACCCCCACCTGTTTTGCAGGTAATATTTCTTCATAGCCAGACATGCTTTTGCAGAATATCAAAAATGAGTGTCACTGCTTGTATGATAGTGATACCTATATACAACTATCGAGCATTGTCAAAGACTCTTCTTCTTGGCACTCCGTCGCTTACGACGTCGAAGGTTCCAGTTGATCCGATCAATGGAACAGCCTGCTCGTGAAATTAACGTGCAAATGGCTGAGCACTCCACAGACACGTGTACCCTTAACGTAGTTCTCAGGGATATTCAGCGTGACACTGTGTGACAAGGCTGACCCTTTGAATTACAGGCACAACAGAAACAGGAAGTAAGAGTGAGAGAAAGTTGTGGTGAAAGAGTATGGCAGGGTTCGCCACCATCCCCTGTCGGAGCCTCATGGAGCTTTTAGGTGTTTTCGCTCAATAAACACTCACAGCGCCCGGTCTGGGAATCAAAACTGCGATCCTATGACCGTGAGTCCCCTGCCCTAACAACTGGGCCATTGCGCCTCCACTATGTCAAAGACAAGGAGATACAAACATACACATGTTCACACACACACACACACACACACACACACACACACACACACACACACACACACACACAACAATAACCAGTTTCCTTCTACTAAATCTACACACAAGGCTTTGGCTGGTCCAGAGCTATAGTAGAAGACATTTGCTCAAGGTGCCACATGTACACACACACCCAAACATATGAGAGAGATAGAGAAAAGGAACAATTTTTTTTTAAAGAACCAAACACTTACTTCATTAACACTATTAGGATAGTGTTGTGTTTCCAAACAAAGTCCAGAATATTTTTTATAGACTGCACCGTCTTTACCTACTGGACCATTAAGGAAATAACCAGTGTACACATGTACTCCAGGTTGGGTAGATGAAACTTTGAGGCTTCGTTCAGTCTCTTCATGCCACACCCTATAATTTGAAAAGAAAATCAATATAAAATGAATTCATCAGAATCACTATTAACAATGATTTTAAATAGATATGTCATATGATTATACAATACCCTATCTTTTTATGCATTCTTTATATTGCATTATATCATACAAGAGGCCTAACCATTGTGATGGTTTATGATGACATCATGTGTCTTCTGTAACAAATTTGTTCTTTGCTGTGTATATGTCAACCATTCACACTGAAAATCCATACTAATGTAATCATCTCTTGAAAACGTTGGTTAAAGCCCTTAACACTCAAGCATGTTTGAGAATTGGTATATTCAAACAGAAATATCATGCAACATGTATGTCTCACTGCATTTTGCATTTTGTATATTATCAGTATGTTAAAATAAATATCAAATGAAAGGGGTGCAGTTCAATGACTGAAGCTAGTGAAAGAATAAAAGAAAGAATACAACTCTTTCAAATTAAACCCTATCATATCAAAAACAGAAGGACTCATAAGATGATGTCATATTATATAACCTTAAAAAACTTTTGATTGAAAGTCTACTTGCTGAATGTTGGCATCAAGCTGAAACAAATTTACATTTAATGACCAACAACAACCAACTTTAAAATGAATGACTTATCATTCATATTAAACTTTTCATCAACAGCCACAATATTTCTGGCTTTACTGTTCAAAGATTCACTGCTGTATAGTAAAACATGAAACATACAGTTTAATCTGCCTTTGATATAAATACTATCTAAGGCAGCAGTTCACTGATGCCTATCTATCTCAAAGTTTACATTAAGCTAGTGGAAGTCTATGCCATTAACAGATATGTAAGAAATAGCAGTTAAATCTCCTTCAAATAAAACTCTATTGCCTTGGCAGCAGGACACATCAGATGCTGTAGTTCTAGATACACTATATCTCTAGATTACAATACCACTATAACTAATTATATCTAAAAAATATACGCTTTATATACTACTATTGCTACAACTACTATCAAGCAAGTAACAATGGAGTCTATGTGGTAGCTTGGTCTACTACAAACAGCAACCAAATTTCCCTGAAATCAAACTTTACCATATTTAAAAACATTTAAAACTACATTGGATAATGACCAACTTCCTTTTAGGTCACACATTATTCATTATTTCACTGAAATATATGTTCTTCAGCTGTTTCATATTAAACTATTAGATACAACTTTAGTGCAGCCTTTTGTTATAAGGTAAATAACTCCCAGAGAGGAGACTAGGTATAACAATAGATAGTTTAACCCTTTAGCATTTAAACCGGCCATATCCAGCCCAAATGTTTTACCTGTTTTATATTCAAACTGGCCAGATTTGGTCTCTCACACCTACCCTATAATGTCATTCTAAAAATAAACAGTCACATCAATTGAAATTTCATAGCTACAAGATAATGCATAATTAATTCAAAACAATATGAATAAATAAGCATTACATTTAACAGAGTAATCTGAATGCTAAAGGGTTAAAAAGGGATATTTAACTAACCAAGAAATAACAATACATAATTGAAGGTTCAATATAGTGAATAAAATAAAAGCCTCTATAACTGGATGCAAGTTAAGGATTACTATGACTCATTAAGCAGTTGGCCCTGTCATTACAACCACTTGCTACCAACAGCCAACTAATAACTTGCTATATAAACATATTGAAGTATAAAGAGAAGTTTATTAATGTTTCATATTTCTACTATGATGCTAGTATCTTCCCGAAGATAATAATAATCAACATTTCGAAGTTCCTTTTGGTTCTCCACTTAAGGCTTTGAAGGAAGAGGAAAAAATTGAAGAATGAAGCATGATACGATTCTCAAGTGTATTGCTTTTTCTGATAGGCTTTTTGTTTCTTTATGGTTGCTCTTAACATTTCTAATAAATAATTCATTCGCATATAGTTTTCTCTTACTCAACACTTCAATATTGATTTTTTTTTATTTATTCATATATGTGAGAGTATTTTTAATATTTTCTGGTCGTCTCTTTAGTGGTTTTGCTTATAACAAAGTGCCTTATTTAAAAGTTAGGCCACAGCTGCAGTATCTAACTTTTGTTTTCCACTGTCACCTGAACCTATGCACAAATAAACTCACTCTGTGCATGAATGTGCCGACACCAAGTCACAGTGTATAAACACATTATAAAAAAAATATCAATGCCATTTTTTCCATACTTATATAACTTAGCCTCTCCAAACATAAATAATGGGTTTTTTTAATGCTTCTTTTATTTTTCAAAATTAAGATAAACAAAGTTCTTATTTAATCTAAAATATACTCCACTTCATTTTCTACAATGCTTTTCCATCTATCTGGTAGACTTCCAAGGCCCCTCTTCCAAAATTCACTTGTCCATGACAAAAAATACTCCTCCACTACTGTTCTGACTTCATCTACAGAATTCATATTTTTTCCATCCAAATGATTCTGAAGACTGCAAAATAAATTATAATCAGATGGGGCAATGTCTGGCAAATATGGTGGGCGGGACATCATTTCTCATTCAAACTACTCCAGCTTTTGGAGTGTCATCCTCATTGTATGTGGCTGAGCATTATCCTAATGGAAGAACACCTTTCATCTTGAAACCAAAGATGGTTGGGATTTTTCTCTAGTGCTGACTTAGGCTGCTTGCCATAGATCTTTCTTATTGTTTGGTTTGGGTTTAAAAGTTCAAAGTGAACTAAACCTTTCATATCCCACCAAACAGATAACAACACCTCACATAGGTGAAGACCTTCTTTAGCCTGGGGTGCTGGTATTTCTCCTTTCCGTACCCACTGTCTTCAGAGCTTGACGTTTTTGTAGAGAACCCATTTCTTGTTACCAGTGACTATTCGGTCCAAAAAAGGTACGTTTGTGAAACATGACAGCAAAGAAGAGCACACATTCATTCTCTGCATGCAATTAGACTCGAAAAGTTTGTGAGGAACTCTTTGACCCAATTTGCTGACTTTTCCAAAGGCATACAGGTGTCAATGAGTGGTTGAATGATCAAATCCAAGCTTCTCTGCTAGTTCCTCAATAGTTATGATGGGATTTTGTTCCACCAAGGTTTGCAGGCCATCCTCATCGAGCTTTACAGATCTTCCAGGATGAGACTTATCTTCTTGGCTGTAGTTTCTGGTTCAGAAATTCTGGAACCACCATTGACACTGTCCAATCCCCATATTCTGCATTAATATTCCTCGCACTTTCTGTTGCATTGTTGCCTTTACAGAACTCATAATGCAAAATATGTTCCTTTGTCACTCTCATTATAGCTTTGAAAAAAATAACTTTTAAAATTGAACTGCACTCTTCAAAACTTGCACTAAAAATAAATACAAGGTAAAATTACTACCTGATTTTATAGTAAGTTGATGCAGGTAGTTTATCCCATCCCCCTCCAACTTTTAGTCCATGCAATTGAAAAAACCGTATTATTTATGGGATGACCCAATGTTTACTTACAAAGCTATCAGTTTTTTCTCAAGATTTCCAAAGCAATATGTATGGTCATAACCATCAGGAAGTTCTTTGAATTTTTCACTCAGAAGAACTTTTTTTCTTAGATCCATAGGTGTTCCATCAACAGGTCGAATTTCTCCTGGAATGGAAAGGAAGAGAGTTTAAGGCATTAAAATTTTCAATTCTGCAAATCAAAAACAAACAACTTAAAATGAAATATTCTATTGTTTACTACTGATATACATGAAACAGTTTATAAAATATATAAATTTGGTTCTTGAAATGAAATAAGAAAATATTTGTACTTTCCTTGCCCCAATAGGATACAAACTCATTGGTTTCAAATTAAAGATAATTATCAGTACATGTAGGACTCACCAACATTCAATTTATGCCAAAATAGATATTTCAAAAATATTCTTTAATAATAAATTCTTGAAAACATACTACACTGGAACAAATTTCTAACACAATGATTGAAGTCACTTCTCTGTATAAAAAATACTTCTTGAAATTCAAATAATTCAAGGAAATGTGAGGATAACAAATCAGCAGTGGTAGTAGCTTCCTGAACTTTCACCTCCCAGTTGTCACTCTTGTTACTATTCTTTCAGAGCAACCACCTCACTTGCTAATTTCATATCCTATGAAACAAAAACTGTCAACTACTACTAGTGTAGTATATTTAAAAATATCAATTTCCAATGTGGTTGTATGAGCTGTCCCAATGCATTTACCATATTTGAAGCTTACACTTTTGGATAATCTGCCAGTGATTCTATTACATCTCTTGTATGTCCATAGCTTGCAATAAGTACAGTGTATACCAATTCCTTTTCTGTATATCAAGCAAAGCCATTTCCCTGAAGGTACAGAGCCCTGTCTTCTTCCCTATTTACCAAAACATCTGTCTTTGTGAGATTTACCTTAAGGCCTCACGATTATAGGTTTAGCTTCAATACCTGGAATTTCTTCTCTAATTCCCCTAAATTTTCAGTATATAGAAGTTCACATGAAAAACCAGTCTTAAACTCCTTTGTAATGACTTGTAGGGCCATAATGAATAGGAGAGCACTACAAACTGAACAATGATGGAGCTCCAATGATCTTCACACTAAATTCATCACTGAAGTTGTTGCCAAAAGATAAGTAATAAACTTACAATCCAATATTATTGTTATCCTCTGCCCATACTACCATAGAACTTTCCCAGTTTAGATTAGTCTTGTAAGCCAATAACTTACTAATAAACAGATGAAATTCTTATCACAAGTTTGCTAACAGCAAATCATTGTTTGTTGCTCTATAAGAAACAAAGAGCTACATAATATAGTGTATATATGTAGAACATTAATGCCAAATTACTATTCCTCCACTACTGTAGATTTGAATTTATCTGAAACTAGGACATAGATCTTCCAGGAATTTTGTCTTCATAAAGTATTGGAGTGGTTGTGTGGTAAGTAGCTTGCTTACGAACCACATGGTTCTGGGTTCAGTCCCACTGTGTAGCACCTTGGGCAAGTGTCTTCTACTATAGCCTTGGGCCGACCAAAGCCTTGTGAGTGGATTTGGTAGACGGAAACTGAAAGAAGCCCGTCGTATATATATATATATGTGTGTGTGCATGTGTGTATGTTTGTGTGTCTGTGTTTGTCCCCCAACATCGCTTGACAACCGATGATGGTGTGTTTATGTCCCCGTAACTTAGCGGTTCAGCAAAAGAGACTGATAGAATAAGTACTAGGCTTACAAAGAATAAGTCCTGGGGTCGATTTGCCCGACTAAAGGCGGTGCTCCAGCATGGCCGCAGTCAAATGACTGAAACAAGAAAAAGAGTATCTGATGACATTAACACTACAAAAACTATGGCTGAACATTAGTTTACTGAACTTATGCGGTCCATGAGATAGTTAACATTTATCATATACAAGCATGGCTTGTTTACCGACATACTTCAACCTCTGGCCCACAGATATGCTGTCTCTTGTCTCTACCTTTTCTACTGCTAAAAAAGTGGTCTTTGCTCCTTGGAAATGTCTGATTCATGCTACATCTACTGAAACACTCCCAACTCACTACTCTCTCCTTCTCCCACCAGCCATATTGTGTCCACCACATCTCCCTGGTCCCACACTAACCACAGAACCAAATCCTACATAGAACTTCAGTTCTCTGAAATTTCTTTGGCAAGTCTTTATGCCATCGATGGAAATCTGTGAAACCATATCAATCTTACTGGTCCTTGAAAACATGCAAAGATCATGAGAACAATACCTTCTTTCAGATCAAGTTGTTATATAAAAATATTCCTAAATATATGTGGAAAGAAGAATTTTCAGAATACACAGATTTGAAAAGTTTGTAAAAATGCTTAAATTAGAGTAAAATCAGCCACACCGGATATAAATTACATTATAAAAAAGACAATTGTATTTCAGATCTATAAAAGTTAGCAGCTGTGATTTTATTACTCAGATTAAAATGCTTATCCTTCAAGGACCATCTGTAAATGGGATTGCTTAATGTAAAGTATGTGCAAACAATTACCATAAAGTTATATAGATTCAAAAGCAGTAGGTTAACTCCACGTCTGTCTTGATTGAGCCTTCTAGCTGTGACCATACTATCTTTTACTGATATAATGCATTAAAGAGAGTGGGCGTGATTTGAGGAAGATTCTGCTTTTTCTAGCATTCCAAGTGACCACAAAGAGGCTCCAAGTGACCACAAAGCTATAGTACATTAAATTGATATCATTGTGATCATCTTTTTGTGTCTACCTTTTCATAATTACATAGGTTAAACATATCTGTTCCAATATAGTGCCTTTCCACTTGTCATAATACTTCATCATCTGATACACATAACAAAAGAAAAAAAAAACCACCAGTCTTTCTGTGTAAGTCATTTATTTCATAAGTATTTAGTAATCAGAGGAGGAATATTTACCTGTTACCAAGCAGTTTTTATCAACAGGTAGGTAATGAGCTGCAGGAACAATTAACCAATGCTTTGAAAGGTTACCTATTCCCTATTAAAAAATAAATATTTACAGTATATTAAATGAAGAGTAAACTTTCTTTTTTGTTTCCAAGAAATTTTAGAAAGCAAAGATATAAATGACAGACATACAATCATAGACTTGTGTTAAATCAGACATAATCATAGAACTGTATCATAGTGATCAAAATAAATGACATACATTATAGATTTTTCATCATAGAAATCAAGGTATACTATGGATTTGTTTTCTGTGATCAATATATACAATCTATATGTCACCATGTGAAGGTGTAGTATTGTTACCCCAGTGAAAATATGAATGTAACCTTAAGATGCTTATTGAGTGAATGGAATTATAGATTAACTTTATTGTTATCTCTGTTAACAACACAGCTGATACCAAAGTCATTGCACACAGTGTACAAGCATAGAATTAGGTTTGATGACAATTAATACTAAAATGTCGCATTCTAAATATCAAAGAATACAAGTTCTTATATTTTTCATTTTCCTCTTTTATACTCACCTTCTTGTATCTCAAGATGCTATGACATCCCATCATCACCATTATTTCTTAATAGCTACTTCCATCCATCCCTATATAATGCAGGATAGCTTTGTATCACTTGTATAACATGACAGACTTGTCTCTCTCTCTCTCTCTCTCTCTCTCTCTCTCTCTTCTCATACTCTCCACTTTATTTAGTTGAGGGTTTTTTTGCCTTTTTCTTGTTTCCTTCTTGCTATTCTTTTCTTATCTTGCAGGTTACTTGGTTATGTCACAAGTGCCAGTGGTAGGTAAAAAGCATCCAGTACACTCAGTAAACCAATTGGCTTTAGGAAGGTATCCAACCACAGAAATCATGCCAAAGTTGACATTAGATGTAGCCCTGTAGTTTGCCAGATCCTCTCAAATTATCTAACCCATGTCAGCATGAAAAATGGACAGTTAAATGATGATGATCTCTCCAATATATCTTCATTCCAGTTAAAATTTCACTGAAGCATCTTCAATCATATTTTTCACATTATTTCCCAATGGTAACATCACATTTTAAAAAAGAAGACTGGTCAAGACCTAATCTCACTAATACATGTAAGGGGAATTAAATATTGAAGATCCCTAAAATAAACTTTATGAGCTGCTAACAATATTAAGTGAATAAAAGAAGATAGTGGACTGATGGAAATAATGACAAACACCAAAGAGTTACAGTAGATACCACTCCACTTAGGTTAACAAAATAAATACATTGAAGAACCTCTCCTACAAAAGCTGGCTTAAGTGATAGACTTAAACTATCTCCTGGTCTAACACCATCTCTAGCAAGTATTCAGATGAGATCTCTGACCTGTGTATAACTCCATATCTTGATATGCTACTTCTTACTGCACCTTCTGTGTAGTATCACTGCTTGTGAGAAAATGCAGAAGGAAGTGGTTTTCCAACAAGGGACCATCTACCAGATACAACAGGGGCTTGGCCCCATTAGTAATATTTCAAGGAGTTGTTCTATTTGTTGGCAAACTCATTAGCAACCCTTGATTTCCAGCTTGGCTCCTTAAAGGAATCAAAGTAGTGGTTAGCAGCAACTCATAAATCATGACTTTCTGCTCTTGTTCTTCATCTGACTGGGAGCTCCTGCACCAGTTCCCCTTTCACCATGCCATAAAAACATAAATAAAACAGCATGAAAGTGACAGTTGTTGATACATCATCTAATGAACTAGTAACTCTTTATTTGTTTCAGTCATTTAACTGTGGCCATGCTGGAGCACCGCCTTTAGTCGAGCAAATCGACCCCGGGACTTATTCTTTGTAAGCTTAGTACTTATTCTATCGGTCTCTTTTGCTGAACCGCTAAGTGACGGGGACATAAACACACGGTTGTCAAGCAATGCTAGGGGGACAAACACATATACATATATATATATATATATATATATATATATATATATATATATATATATATATACACACACATATATACGACGGGCTTCTTTCAGTTTCCGTCTACCAAATCCACTCACAAGGCTTTGGTCGGCCCGAGGCTATAGTAGAAGGTGCCACGCAGTGGGACTGAACCCGGAACCATGTGGTTGGTAAGCAAGCTACTTACCACAGGAGAGGTTTCTAAGATTATGACAATATGAATTTCATTACTTACAAGTGTAGTAGTTAAGAAATAAAAGGTTTTAGCAAGTGAACCATAGATCATACTTGCGAATACTCTCAGAAACTTTGTGTTGTGTTTGTAGATAAAGTAAATTACGATGTGTCCCAGTCTATAAAACTACTTAATGACTAAATGAAGACTATACAGAATCTTTAGGACAAACAAAAATTCATATAAATGAATTTGGACAGCTGCATTTAAAACATTCGAATTTATAGTTAGAGTTTGAAAACTAGGATAAGGATAGAGAATTTAGAAATATGTTTCAAATCATTTTAATTTTTGACACTACCTCTGGTTCCATGTTTCTAACTCACCTACAATCATGTATTTTAGTGATCGTATCCAAATTAAAACCCTGACTGAAATTTTGTTATTATATGCATGATAAGTGATATTTTAGTAGGTAAACATTTTAAGTTGTGTTTAAAACACTAGTTTATTTATATATATAAAAAGATACTTTTTTTGGTAAATCCTATAAAATTGTTGATTATTTTGAAAATAAAAGGAAACACATTGTTAAAAGTTTTGGTCACATGAATTAATCTTGTTTTAGAGCCAGATGTATGTTGTAATATCACTGCTGCCTCAAGTGTGAAAAACATAGTTAGTTTTCTATGTGTTCCTCTTCTAAACCAACTGCAAGTTTTTTGTTGAAACACTTTTATTCCAATAGGGTTCAATCTCAAGGCTGTAAGTAAAATCAAACATCATATGAGTTTAACAATCCATGAATAAGTTGCTCTTTATGAATAAACTAGCTTAAAAACTGCACTCTGAGTGGACTTTTAAGCTAGCTCCTGTGGAGGGCTAATTGGGCTTGTGGCCCAAAACTAAAGAGACCAATAATAATAAAGCATTTATTGGTGCCCAACCAATATGGTATTACTTTAAATTCAGTTTAAATAAAAAAACTTGTAAGTTTACAAATTTTTGGAGTTATTTTAAAATTTGAATTTTTAACTGTTAGCATATAACAAATCCTCTTCCAGACCTGATCCCAATACTGGATGTTCAAGTACCAAATGAAGGGAAGATTTTCATTCCTGGGATCATCCTGGTTCCAAATAAGTATATACCTATGTAGGGCAAATGTAGACTGAGATACAGGGGTCCTGGATGGACAGACAGGCAGAATTTTATATTTATTATTATAGAAGGCCAGATTGACCCAAGGAAATATTTGAACTCAGAATAAAAGACTCTGAAGTTGTTATTGGTTAAGTTGAATTCTGACACATGTTTCTTCAACTCAGTAACTCTTTGTAATGAAATCTCTTCTTCTCACAATGAAAAGACAATTAAGCTCACCAAGTGTGGTTGCTTTTTGTCACCTGTTCTCTTTACTTACTGTTTTCCACCTTGTCCTCTCTTTATCTGAATATGACCTTTTCCTTTCACTTGGCTTAATGGATTGGCTTGTTTTACCTTCCTTCTCCAATTCTAATTTCCTTCGCTTTTGCTCACCTTACACACCAGACTTCTGAATCTCTCAAGTCACCCACCTCTCTCTGTCCACACTTCACATTCCAACATTACCCTTTCAATTCAATTCCTTCATTATTTACTTGCCTCTAACCCAGTAGTCTTTCTTAGTCTCAGATGGAGAGCAAGGTCCCTTCCTCACCCTGAAACAATTGAATTTATATCAAACTCTTCTTTGAACTCTCCTAAGAAGTCAAATCTGACTGAATTACATTTACTCTGAATCTTTTCATAAATAACAGCGATAGCAGCACTGTTGTTGTTGCTGCTGCTACTACTACTACTACTACTGGTGGTGGTGTTGGTGGTGGTGGTGGTGGTATTTCATGATTTTATTCGTGTACTAGTGATTTAAGTAAGAAAAGATATACATCTTATGGGAGGATTTGGGCTCAATATTTGCAATTAAAGAAACCTTAGTGAGTTATGTATTACTCTGCTATTTACAACAGTGAGCTGTATCTCTTATGGTAGCTATTTACATTGAACCATTGGTGGTACACAGCACAATACCAATAACAGGATGCACTCCATCAGTTTTTATGCTGATAGACCAGCTTCTTATTGACTGAACAAATTGAGTCTCTCTTCCAATAAACTCTATGTTTTTTTTCTACTCTTTAAAAACAACAACAAAAATAAAAAAGAAATAAAGATTAAAAAATCTTACATGTCCACCAAGATTGAAATAAGCATGGTTGGTAAGATTAATTGGTGTTGCTTTTGTTGTGGTAGCCATGTAGTCAACTTTGAGACAGTTGTCATCAGTAAGTTCATAGGTCACGGTGATGGTCAGTTCACCTGGAAAACCACTCTGTCCACAAGGGCTAACATATGTCAATGATACTTTGGACCCATCAATAGAAGGTTTCCAGTGCACCTAAAAATACAAATTTAAAAGTCGCTTTCAGATCTAGAAGATAATTTTATTATCACAACACACACACACACACACACACACACACACACACACACACACAGCACAATCATATATGTCTTTTATTGAGCCAGTTGATGTTCCTTTTTTTTTTTTTTACATAAGTAGGCATGAAAATTTAGCATATTTAAAACATTAAATCACCACAGATGAATATTCAGACGCTATTCACATAATAAGCAATAATTAAGTGAGTGTTAACATATTTAACACACTAAACATCAAAACTATAATTAATTATGTGCATAATCATTTCAATCATTTCTAATTAAATTTGTTATGCTCACTGTATTTAAATATGTTAACACTAACCTCTTATCTACAATTCTGATTCTGTTCTACATGGCCTAAATACAAATTTTAACAAAATTCAAGGGAATTAACAGAAATGTAGCACAAACATTATTTTTCTTGCATTAATATCGATATATATATTCATTTTCTTAGTAACTTTAGTAGTTTTAGTAAATTCACAATAACTACAATGTATTACTTGAATATTTAGATTCTACAGACTAAACCTATATAAAAGAAATCTATTTAATCCTACAACACCTAAATTATCAATATGCACAAAAAACATTATTGATGTTTTTCAGCTTATTTAAACACAAAGAATATACATAATATAAAAAACAAATTTTCTTACACAAATGCACAAACATACATGTGCGCGCACACACACACACACACATATTTTGTGATTCTGCTTAGCTATAGCAATACTAATGACTAGATATTATAACTTAATATACTTAGTGTCTACAGTAAACCATCAGGTCAGTAGAAGATTTTAAGATGTTGCATTGGAACTTAGCTCTGAGTGAAAGTTTACTCATTGCAGAAACAGCTGTAAGCTGATGAAAGTAACTATGTAACTCCTTTTGCCACTAATTTGTTAATTGATATATATATCATCATCATCATCATCCTTTGTTAAACGTCTGCTTTCCATGATGGCATGGGTTGGACAATTTGACTGAGGACTGGCGAACCAGATGGCTGCACCAGGCAGAGTTTCTACAGCTGGATGCCCTTCCTAACACCAACCATTCCGAGAGTGTAGTGGGTGCTTTTGTGTGTCACCGGCATGAGGGCCAGTCAGGCGGTACTGGCAACAGCCATGCTCAAATGGTGTTTTTTACATGCCACCTGCACAGGAGGCAGTCCAGCAGCACTGGCAACGATCTCGCTCAAACGTTTTTTCACGTGCCACCAGCACAAGTGCCAGTAAGGTGACGCTGGTAACGATCACACTCAAATGGTGATTTTTATGTGCCACCGGCATGGAAGCCAGTCAGCTGCTCAGGTAATGATCACGCTCGAATGGTGCTCTTAGCACTCCACTAGCACGGATGCCAGTCATTGAATATGATTTCGATTTCGATTTCATTTGCCTCAACAGGTCTTTGCAAGCAGAGTTTAGTGTCCAATGAAGGAAAGACATGCATAAGTGGGCTGGTTACACCCCTGGCAGAGGCCTTGGATTTAGGTCTCACTTGGCTTGCTGGGTTTTCTCACGCACAGCATATTTCCAAAGGTCTCTGTCAGAAGTCATCGCCTCGGTGAGGCCCAATGTTCGAAGGTTGTGCCTCACCACCTCATCCCATGTCTTCCTGGATCTACCTCTTCCACGGGTTCCCTCCACAGTTAGAGATCAGCACTTTTTTCACACAGCTATCCTCATCCATTTTCGCCTAATACAATACCAGTGCAGTTGTCTCTCTTCCACACCACATCTAATGCTTCTTAGGTCCAACTTTTCTCTCAAGGTACTTACACTCTGTCTAGTATGCACATTGACATTACACATCCAGCGGAGCATACTGGTTTCATTCCTTGCAAGCTTACGCATGTCTTCAGCAGTCATGGCCCATGTTTCACTGCCATCCAGCATGACTGTTTGTACACATGCATCATACAGTCTGCCTTTTACTCTGAGTGAGAAGCGCTTTGTCACCAGCAGAAGTAAGAGCTCTCTGAACTTTGCCCAGGCCATTCTTATGTCAATAATTCAGAAACAACTGCTAGATATTATAATTGCTTGTATGCAATAACGTTGTTCAAACATAAAGAATCCTTAGAGATCATGCAACCTTTCAGTTTAGTTGTTTATTCCCATAAGAGTATCATATTTGGAGTGTCAAGAACTATTAACTCTATATGGTTAAACAATAATAAAAGTTTGAATGCTACTGCCTGTTATCAAAAAAAAACTACTTTATATATGTAAGGCCATGGGAAGTAACAAGGAAGAATTAGTAGAAACTTAATAGAATCACAGTCACAATGAATGCCCCCAAGAAAAGATTATCTAATTTAATTCCAGTTCTATCTCAAATGGAGGAATATATTTGGTATGATTCAGTTTTAAAATTCAAAAGCCTGCAATTCTCTGATAGATCCATAACACTCAATGGTACATTCTAATTTTATGGTAGATCAAAGATATTATTTCTTTCTGGATGAGATACTAGTCTTTCATGTATAATACTATCAGAAGAGCTGGTTCCAATTCCTAGCAAAAAAGTATAAAGAATTTTGTGCCCTGAAAGATGTAGGGGACTCTAAGTAGAGATAGTAGCTTTGGTATCTAGCATGCTACTCCCTAAATCTCACATGTGTTGGCTTCAAGTGCCACACCCCAGTACATCACTTCAGTTGGCTAATACACATGAAGGGATGGTATTGACACTGCACCAACAGGCAAGCAGGGAAACTGCAGCAACAGCCAATGGCTAGGGTGAAGGAGTTTCAAGAAGACCAATGACCAGGTGTCCATGACTGAAGGCAACTCACACTATAAAATACAGACCTTGGTTAGCATTTAACAGAGACAGCTTCACTTAGCCTCTTTCCTAATTGTAAAATGGTTGGGCTTTAGTTTAATATCCTGACTCCAGAAAAATGTACAAAGTGCATGGCCCAACACAGGAGCAAGCGACACTAAAATGTTTGATTTGAACTCAAGACCTGAATCCTGTACACTTTACTAAATCCCCTAAATTTGTTATTTATATAATTCTACATTATTTTCTTTCACATTTCTACTGTAGTCATAATCCTAACATTGTGACATTTAAATATGTAGTATTTATTTTATTATTTACCAATTTCTAAAAAAAACTGAAATTTTTTATTTGGATCCTCTTCTTATAATTAATCATTAGCAAAGTTGACTGGGGGTGCATTTAGCATATTCTTTTATGGCTTAGTCAGGTGGAAGTTAGGGCAATGCCTATGACCTACACAGGCCCTCCAAGAGTTGTGATTCATTTTCTTCTTGAATGTTTGCAGGAAAATGTGTAAAGAAAAGAATGTAATGGTTGACATTCTAGGAAGTAAGAATTTGGCAATGTGGTTAGTGTAAAGGCAAGACATTGAAATACAGTAGGTGATAAGAGGAGGAAAGATGGGTGTATTAGGTAGGCTTTGGTGGAGGTGGTATGCAACTAGCAAATTCAGAGGAGCAGAGGCCACTGATATAAATCAGCAGATGAAGAGTTCTTTCTAATCAGTTTTTATTTCAAAGTCACAGTTCTTGTAAACGGCTTACTCCTTTGCGATGTAAGGCACCTCAGATATTAGGGTAGCTGTTTTTTACTCTGACAGGTTTCTTCAGAAAACTGCTTTTCTTAAGTGGTTGCCTTCACTGCAGCTAAAAAGAAAGGTCATTGCCCTTATAGGTGAATATTTAGTTTAAAATAGAGCATGAAAAAAGGGAGGATTAATAGAGTTAGGTTACACAGCAGTTGTTCAGTACAAAAGTTGGTTATTGGAACACTAAGACTGTCAGTGTTTTTCAATGTGGAGAATGGCAATATTTTGGTGGTGCATGGTTTCTTCAGAATGGAGCGTAAGTAACAAGGGAATAAAACTTGTAATAAGGTCTTAATTAAAACTTCTTTTGAATATATATATATATATATATATATATATATAGACACATGCTATGTGTTAACTTTGTTTTTTCATGGTGGGGTACAACTTTTTTAGAAACTGCAGTGGAGCATGTGATAAAATCAGTTGAAAAACTCTTGATTGCATAGTGGAAATGACAAGCGGTGAGTGGTTGGTTATTTATGTAAACATCTAAGCAATATATATGTATACATACATACATACATACATACATATAATAATAATAATAATAATAATAATAATAATAATAATAATAATAATAATAATAATAATAATAATAATAGGAAGAAATTAAAGCCAACAAAATTAAAAACACTTAAGAAAACTTACAATATAGATATATAGTTAAAAGTAACTGTGCATCAAAGATTTCAGCAGACGTACATTGTAAAGATAATTGTGTAAATATGGGCATATTTTGCAAAAGGATATGGATGAAAAAAAGTGCTGTGTACTGACTGTTTAAGATACACATGGAAAATACAGACTAAATCATGAAAAAAGTGGTGAAGGGGTAGATCTCTAAATGTTGAGCTTCACAATTGAGATGTGATAGTCTCAACAGATGTACCTCAGCTCCATCTAATCTATACAAGCATGGGAAAATATAAAGTAAAGGACAAGGATTTTATAAAATAATGATATGCACATACTGTACATAACATGCTCCATTGATTCTAGCTTAAATATTTAAGATAGAAAGTCATTTGAATTCAAATCAAGATTAAAGCTAATCACCAGATTATGGACACTTTGTTTGCAAGTAAAGCTAATTAGTTAGTATCCAGATAATTTCATGATTGAAACTATCGCCAAAGAAAATAGGCTTTAATAATTTTCAAAAGAAAATTATACACAAAACCATAACAATTGGTATTAACACATGTTCAGAACAGAATGTCTTTGGAAATCTTTATATAATTATTATTTGGTTCTCAATAAAGAATATGTTGCAGAGCTGCAGAATGTTTTAAACTTAGAAGAAAGTCCATAAGTAAAAAAAAAACCATAAAGATCAATAAAAGATCATAAAGATAAAAAAAAAAACAAAGTTCAAAATAATAAAAAACATTCTATTTCCATCAGAGAAGCAGCCTTGCTTTATATCCAGGGAAGAGAGTAGATACAGCAAGCCAATGCTATATTTTCAATGCAAGAAATGAACACAAAAAGTGGAGTGACAGACTGACACAAAACAAAAGATTTTAGATATGACAGCAGATGTACACGAATAACTTTAGGGTCCAGATAGCTAGCTAGATGCATCAGATAGTTTTTGTTACCTGTGTGACCTAATTAGTGAAGATAGCTGCAGTAAAAGTACTATGTGGATTATAGGTTGTGGATGCTGCATGTCAGTGGAATATCATGACTAAATAAAGAGGAACTGTAAATGCTGAAGATAAATTAGATATATATGAAAGTGAAATATAAACTGGCAATAAAGGTCAAGTGAACTAAAGGAACAATTAGTTGATCCTTCTATCAACAGAAATAGTTGTAAGATTTCCCTTCTGGCAGGGACCATGAAAATTCTAGCTCACATTCTCCTCTCCAGATTGGTCTTCCTGCTCATGAAGAAAGTTCTCCTGGAGTCGTGGTGTGGTTTCTACAGGAATTGTGATTCCATTGATATGATCTTTGTTGCATGCCTAGTTCAAGAGAAATGTCAACAACAGCATTATGATCTCTGATTTTTGTTCATCTATCAAAAGTATTCAACACTGTAAATCACAAGTTTCTCTGCAGTCTTCTGCAGAAGCTTGAACAATAAGTACACAGAACAATTTTCAACTCATCCAACAATTTCATGAAGGTATGAAAGTTCATGTGGTCATCAGCAGTTGAGACTGTTTTCATGTCAGCATTGGTGTGAAACAAGGCTCTGTACTTGCTCCAGTTCTCAAAGGGGATGACAGACCAAGATTAAATTGCCAAGAAATAGTATAATTATTAGAATATGTTGATAAATGTCTCTTTCTAATATATGCATTGAAATGGGTAACTGTACTTGCAAATGTTTATATTTATGTATGTGTATACACATGGCATATTTTTATAGATTTTAGTCAATGAAAACCCTTTACATGATTGTTTGACTTGCTAGACATAGCTGTTTCAGACCATACCATCCAAGAAAAGGACACCCATGTAGTCCTAGGTGTACCTTACCTGTGAAAAAGTAAAATGGTTAGTTGGAATACTTTTAATTATAGAACTACTTGATCAAGGCTGGCACAGAGTTAAACAACATTGTTAATATATTGTTAATATATAATATTTAATTTTAACAATTTTCAAGTACATGTATGGACATTTTTATATTGAAAACTTTTGCTTATATCCAAGAAAAGGTATTCAAAATAGCTATAAAGAAGTTGTGGTCAAGTGATATGATACATCATGTGAAAAGAGCCCACAGGATGGGAAAGGAGCTAAGTAGATTAGTAAGTGAATGGTATTAATTTAAGGGGAGACAGCCCAAATGAAAGGTAATAGTAATTAAAGAAACAGAGGATATAAACTCAGAAATGAAGTTGGGTCATTTTTACTTTACTATTTTCTTTGGAAGGATTCCAAAATGGAGTTAAGTTGAAAAGTTGCAATAACCCTTTTAGCACAGGCTTTAGCAGAGATGGAGGTGGTATGCAACTAACAAATTCAAGGGAACAGAGGCCATTACTGATAAGATCCAATTAAGACCAAAGCATGTATGTAGTTGACTGTTGACAAAGATCAGATTTTCCCTAAAGCACATAAACTAATTTTGTGAAATTAATTCTTAATTTCTTGAAATTATCTTCCCTTTTCTTTCAAAGTTACAAACAATTATTGATAAGCTTCTGTTTTCTTTTGCCAGCAAAGAGGAAAAATTTCAATTCATTAAGATTTTTTTATTTTTGATACATATACATCATCTCTTAACTTATTTAAGAAGAGATATAAAGTAGTTATTGATTTATCAACTGGTTATAAAAAAATGAAAATAAAACTCAATTTATACATATTTCTCCATATTAACATAAATAAAAGTTAATATTTTCATGATTTTCTTCTTTCTTATTCAAATAACTTAATAGCTGTGTTATTTATTTAAAAATTTATTTTATGCAGCAATTTGTGAACAATTGTGCCATTGGTTACAGGCTTTTATGGGATCAATAACAAGTTCACTGCATTTCTGATTATGAGATTATTGAGAGAATAATTCAGTTTAAAGGGCTTTTTTCCCATGGTTTCATTCCCATGGTTTCATTTTTGCAAGACTTTAAAGTGTATTACTTTTTCACCAATATTGAATCATTTACTATTATGCCATGACAAAAGACACACATATGTGATGGACTTCTGCAATGTTACCATCTGCTAAATTCCAGACATACAGTATTAGGACTTAATCAAATCAATAATGGAAGAACCTGTTCAAGGTACCAAACAGTGAAATCAAACCTGAAATTTCTTAACTGCTCAGCCACAATTGCACCATGTTTAAAAGAACTGATGTTTTAATAGCGATAGTCTGTTTAAGGAAAAAGGTGAGTCTGCTGTTTGTTCCTTTACAACTGTAACAACCTCAGCACTTTTGAACATGCTGGTCTTCCCATAATCTTCTTTGATCCTATTCATCATGATATTCAAGAGGTCAGGCATGGCTGTGTAGTTAAGAAATTTGCTTCCCAACCACATGGTTCCAGTGTCAGTCCCACTGCATGGCATTTTGGACAAGTGTCATCTATTATAGCCCCTGTCCAACCAAAGCCTTGTGAGTGAATTTAGTAGACAGAGGCTGAAAGAAGCCTATTGTATGTGTGTATATATAAAAGGTAAAATATTCACTGTTTAAAAGTAAATGTTGTGTTAGAACACACAATACTGCAATATTTACCAAGAGAGAAACTTTCATATGGTTTTTTTGGTGCACAAAAACACATCATAAGTATCGTCAGTGGTAGACAATTACCACTACTTTCACTGCCAGGACTACCAGACCATATGATTTCAGCCTCATTTTACCTTATCAGTGGTAGAATATTTTACCTTTTGGTATTAATACTGGCTTCTGTCATGCTCTTTCTCTTGCTCTCGTCATCATTATCATCATTATTTATTATCTGTTGTTCATGCTGGTATGGGTTGGATAATATTTAAAATCGTATTATTTAAAATTGAAGTTGAAAATCATATTATTTAAAATTGTCAGTTGAAAAGAACCGATGAAACAAAACCAATTTCAAATGTGTATTTATCAATATAATTGTATATTTATAAATATAGCCTTATTTTTGTCCCAATCTCAACCAAAACTGTTCGATGAATAGGAACGTGAAACTCTGAGTAAGAGTTTTTGTGATGTATTTGCTGCATTATTAATATAGCATATTACTCTACCTCCAGTATTCGAGTACTATTTTTTCCACCTTGTTTCACATTTATATATATATATATACAGGGGTTGGACAAAATAATGGAAACACCTTAAAATTTCAAATAAATTTATTTTAATATGGGGTAGGACTACCTTTGGCAGTAATTACAGCTTGAATTCTATGAGGTATGGACTCGTACAAGCTTTGAATTGCTTCCAAAGGAATTTTGTCCGTTCTTCTGCTAAAACAGTCTCCAGTTCTTGTAGTGATGATGGTGGATGATATTGACTCCTTACTTGTTTTTCTAAAATGCACCATAAATGTTCAATAATATTGAGATCTGGGGACTGTGGTGGCCAGATAAGATGTTCAACTTCACTAGAATGTTCCTTGTGCCATTCAGTAACAACTTTAGTTGTGTGAATTGGTGCATTATCATTCTGAAAGATTGAGTTTCCCTCCAGAAACAGTTCTGCAACTGTAGGATGAATTTGATCAGACAAAATGCTTAAATAGTCTTGACTATTGATTCTGCTTTGAAGGGAAACCATTGGGCTGGTGGATTTCCTACCACTCCCCTTCATCACAGATCCTTCTCCATGTTTAACAGTTGGAAGAAGGCAGTCTGGGTCAAATGCTTCTAGGGACCAATTCTATAGGTTTTTACTCCACTCTAAACTTTTGTTTTTGAAAGTAGCGTTTTTTCTGATTTGAACCCTCCTGTGAAATTCGGCTTTGTGCAGCTCCCGGCGAGCAGTTTTTGTGGAAACTAGGTTCTTGAAGTGGTCATTAAGCTCTGCAGTAATTTTGGGAGCTGTACTTTTGTTATCCTTTCTAACAATTCAAGTAAGAGTCCGACAGTCCTATCTGAAAGTTTTGGTTTTCTTCTGGAGTTTTGTTTCAACGACAAGGTTTTTCCCTCTTTCTCAAAGGCTGTCATTACTTTCAAGAGTAATGGCTGTTTTCATTAAGCCTGCGAACAATTTGACCTCATTGAAAGTCTGATAAATCTGTCATTTTAATGAATTTTAATTACCTTTTTCTGATGATATCTGAAAAGAAACAGCAATTTTATCAAAAAATATTAAGCAACACTAATAATAAATAAAAAAACATGAAATTAAACAAGCTTTTGATGGTTTTATAGATATTTCAAAATTATGATGCTATGATGCTAGGAGTTTCCATTATTCTGTCCAACCCCTGTGTGTGTGTGTGTGTGCGTATATATATATATATATATATATATATATATATATATATATATATATATATATAGAGAGAGAGAGAGAGAGAGAGAGAGAGAGAGATCCTGCAAGTTACTTGGTGACACTGCCAGTGCTGGTGCCATATAAAAAGCATCCAGTCCACACTTTAAAGTGGTTGGCATTTGGAAGGGCTTCCAGCTGTAAAAACCATCCCAAAATTGCTCTTGCCTGTGCTGGTGGCATGTAAAAAACACTCAGTCCACTCTGCAGGGTGACTGGTGTTAGGAAGGACACCCAGCCATAAAAACCATGCCAAAACAAACACAGTAGTCTAATGCAGGCTCCTGCCTGGCCAGCTCCTATCAAATCGTCCAACTCATACCATCATGGAAAGCGGATTTTAAATGATGATTATGATTATGATGATATATATATATATATATATAAAAACATATATGTGTGTGTGTGTATATATATATATATATATATATATATATATATATATATATATATATATATATGTATATATACATATGTATATACACATACACACATACATAGAATATACATACATACACACATACATATATATATATATATACATACATACATATATACATATATACATACATACATATATATATATATATATACACACACATACATACATATATACATACATCATCATCATCATCATCATTGTTTAACGTCCGCTTTCCATGCTAGCATGGGTTGGACGACTTGACTGAGGACTGGTGAAACCGGATGGCAACACCAGGCTCCAATCTAAATTTGGCAGAGTTTCTACAGCTGGATGCCCTTCCTAACGCCAACCACACATATATATATATATATGTATATATATATATATATACATACATACATACATACACATATACATATATATACACACAAATACATATATACATATCTATACACATATATGTATACACACGTACATATATGCATATAAATATACACACACACATATATAAATTGTAATAGAAGGATTTCAACCACATCTCAAGTGATTAAAAGGTGGACTGACTCATTGTTATAAAACAAAGAATTGTGAGTGATTGGCAGTTCGTGTTGTAAGTGATCCTTTGTTACAGAGTGTTGAGTCTTGTGTAATAGTAATGCATCATGTATATACTTTCTTCTCCCCTGCTTTATTATTTCATATATCCAATACAAGGATATAAAAGTGGCAACAAGTTGTTTGAAGCTTGCATTGGATGTTTAATTTTTTTTTTTTTTTTGCTATGAAACCAAAGAAAATGTTGTTTTAACAAGGAAGACTTATTGGCCTCCAGCAACAGCAACTGCAGCAGCTGCAGTCACAACTACAACAGCAACAACAGCAAAACCAACAGTTACTGGAATTAATGTTGAAGAAGTTTGAAAATATTTCAGGTCCGTACTCACCAGACAGCATAGCAAACACAATTGGAGAATTCAAATACAACCCAGAAGGTATTACCTTCTCTGCATAATTTCATAGGTATGAAGAAATCTTCAAAGAAGAGTGTGAAAGTTGGTCCAATGAAAAAAAATTACTATTACTTTAAAGAAAGTTATCCCTTGCCAAACACGAAAAATATAGTGATTATATTTTGCCAAAGAAGCCATATGAGATTTGTTTCAATGAAACAAATATTTTATCGAAAATTTTCAGTGAAAGAAGCTCCCTGTCTAATATTTGCTGGCAATGTTTAACTTCCATTGAAAAAGATAAAGATTTTGTCACCTATGCTGGAGTGGTTAACAGAGAGTGTGAGAAATTCAAATTGAATGAGTTGACCTCTGATATGTTCAAGTTTTTAATTTTTGCTCATGGGCTTACAGCAAGCAAAGATGCAGGTATACGTTCCCAGATATTAACAAAATTAGAACGGAACCAAAATTTAACTGTACAGGCAGTAGCAGAAGAATGTCAGAGGATTATCAATCTATGACATGACGTAAATAAAATTGAAGAGAAAGATTGTGTTTAGATTCAAGTGTATCAAGCGGTAATGAATAAGAAAATAGGCAAAAAAATATCAAGACCAAATCATCCATGTTATGGGTACAGTGCTCTACATTTTAAAAATAACTGTCTGTTTAAAAATATAAAATGTTACAAGTGTGGTAAAATATGCTTGAAAAAGTCACATTGTAGGACAAAAAATATAAGCGAGCCTCAAAGAAAATTTATATATCATCATCATCATCATCATCATTTAGCATCTGTTGTCCATGCTAGCATGGGTTGGATGGTTTGACCGGGACTGGCAAGCTGGAAGGCTTCACCAGATTCCAGTCTGATTTGGCATGGTTTCTATGGCTGGATGCCCTTCCTAAAGTCAACCACTCTGAGAGTGTAATGGGTGCTTTTACATGCCACCAGCATGGGTGCCATTAGCCTGACACCAGTATCTGCCATGACTGCAATTTTACTTGTCTTGATGGGTCGTCTTCTCAAGCACAGCATAATGCTAAAGGTCATTCATCATTGCCTCTGTGAGGCCCAACACTTGAAAGGAGCTTTTCACATGCCACTGGCATCAGCCACATTGCCCCATGAGGTTCAACACTTGATAGGTGCTTTTCATGTGCAATTTGTATGGGTGCCAGTTACATGACACCAGCATCAGCCACAACTACAATTTCACTCTTCTCAAGCACAGCATATCGCCAAAGGTCTTGGTCACTAGTCATTGCCTCTGTGTGGCTCAAAATACGAAGATCATGCTTCACCACCTCATCCCATAATGATGAGACACGTGTTATTTGTCTCTAAATTATATGTTAATGTTATGGCGCGGTTGCTGATGAGAATTTCTCCTAGTAAATTATTTTATTTGCTAAATAAATTTCGAAACCTAGGTATAACCATAAAAAAATAACAAGGTAAAAGTTTTTATTTTTCATTCCCTTCGAAATTGCTCTTAAATGTGGTTTTGGTCGTTTTGACTACTTCTTCTAGCGTGGTAAACAACCTGTTAAAGGTAGCTTCTCTTGTCTTTAAATGTACACTATTTTATATCGAGTACATATATATATATACATACATACATATACACATAAAAGACCTGTTGGGGCAAGTGAAATCGAAATCGTAATTGAACCATATTCGATGACTGGCACCTGTGCCAATGGAGCACTAACAGCACCGTCCAAGTGTGATCATTGCCAGAGCAGCTGTCTGGCTTCTGTGCCAGTTGCACGTAAATAGCATCATTTGAGCGTGACCGTTACCAGCGTCGCCTTACTGGCACTTGTGTCGGTGGCACGTTAGAACACATTCGAGTGAGGTCATTGCCAGTGCCACTGGACTGGCCCTCGTGCGGTGGCACGTAAAAGCATCCACTACACTCTTGGAGTGGTTGGCATTAGGAAGGGCATCCAGCTGTAGAAACTCTGCCAGATCAGATTGAAGCCTGGTGCAGCCATCCAGTTCACCAGTCCTCAGTCAAATTGTCCAGTCCATGCTAGCATGGAAAGCGGACGTTAATCGATGATGGTGATGATGATATATATATATACAAATATATATGCATAAGTATATACATACATATACACATATATACACACATGTACATACATACATATATGCATATTTACACACACACACACATATATATATACGCACACTCACACACACACATATATGTACATACATACACATATAAGTATGTATGCAAGTGTATGCTTCCTTGTATTGACATCATGTGGTTGTTGTAAACGAGTGTCAGTCATAGAAGCAGTGTTATTTGTTTCCAATATTTTATGAAAACCTGTCTAGTCACAGTGAAATATTAGCTTGCTTGGAAGCAGCTGAAGACTGGTAATAGGAAGAGCATATAGCTATAGAAAGTCTGCTTCAGTAAACTTTGTCCGATCCATACAAGCAAAGGAAAATGGATGTTACAATGATGGTGATAGTTCTTGCTTTTCTACCTTTCATTAATCTTACTTTGTAATCCTAAAGATATTTTCAGCAAACAATATATTCAACCCTTAATTCCTGAAATTGTTTTCTTCCTTGAGATGTTTATTTATATGTTCATACCAAATCAAACACTAAATCACACCCAATTATTTTAACCTTTCGTTTTAGAAGTGCAAGTGTGTGCAATCCTATTTTCACTAAGACCATAAATAAATACAGTTTAAATAATTTTCAGAAATTGTTTAGAAGTATTCCAGAAATCACTTTATATAATTTTATGTGTACAAGTACATTGTATATACAGTATGTTTAACATAAATGGCCTTGTGATATTTTAGCCAATAATTATAGAAAATATTCCTCATTATTGAAATGCCTAATAATACAATCATCCAAAAAAATCAACAGAAGTTATCTACATAGATAATCAGAAGTCACTTTTGGCATGAATTTGAAATTACCTTTAAATATTTTGATTATTAGCCAAAAGCAAAAGAAATAGAATTCCAAAGATGTTTGGATTAATCCATCAAAACTGCTGATTTTTAATTAAGAATCAGATGAATCTTTCTAAGCTACTGATGTCTTCTAAGTGTCTTATATAACATGATACAATTGAATCTCTATGGTGATATTGTTAACAAGAGTAAAAGTTCCAATTAAAACAGTATTATATGGCCACTCATTATATGATCATTAGGTTCTGAGTTTGAGTCAAGTTTTTTTAGATCAGAGATAGACATTTTTGTCTATCATTTATCTAAAAGTAAAAGGCTTTGTAGCAAGACATCCCTTTCTGCCCCAACCCAAACAAACTGAACAAAACATTAATCAACTGTACAAAAGGAAATTCAGAAGAATAATGGCTACCTTCCCTATATCAAAATGTCATCTGCAATAGTCATTTATGCTGCCTGAGGATGGCAAGATTAATGTATTCAATAAAAACATAGTGTGTGATTTTGTTCTGTCACAATAAGATCTCATTACAACTGGTCAACTCTGCCTTCTGTCTTACTCTAAGACTGATAAAATAAGTGCCAGACAAGGTATTGGTGTTGATATTCTTGACTAAAACTATTGAAGACAGTGTGTGGAAACAGCTATAGCTCAGTGACACCAATGAAAAACACATGAGACACATATATATATGGTAAAAGATATCCCAATATATATATATATATATATATATATATATATATATATATATATATATATATATATATATATATATATATATATATATGGGATATCTTTTACCACTAGTCAAAATAAAATGGCTTAACCCTGTAGTATTTAAACAGGCCATATCAGTCCCAAATATTCTATTTGTTTTGTGTTCAAACTGGCCAGGTCCAACCTCTAACACCTATCCTACAATGTCATTCTAAAAATAACGAATTACATCACTGAAAGCTTGAAGTTATGAGATAATGCATGATTAATTCAGAACAATGAGAATAAATATACTTTTCATTGGACATAGTAATCTGAATGCTAAATGAGACTAAATTTTTAACAACTCAAATTTTGCTGATGTTAATGAGAAAAATTCATATATTGCATTAAAAATTTTATAATTGACATATACCACTGATTGGAAGCAGAAGCAACTAGCAATCTTTCATTCAACCCATTTCATTTTACTTGTGTTTGCAAAGGATTTTGAGACAGACTTATGTCTATCTCTTATCTAAACTTAAAGCAAATTCAGAAGATTAATGACTACATTTCTCTTTATCAGGTAACTCAATACAATATATATATATATATATATATATATATGTATATATAAAAAATCAAATATATTTGTTAAAGAGTACAACAAACACTAAGGCAAGACAAGCATCTCAAGTCATATACATTATTATTATTAGAAAAATTTAAAGTCTTACAGCTGTTTCTGGGATATCCCAAAATATGGGATATTCCATCATCGGAGACAAATAGGAGAAATGTGACAGGTATAGATTAAGAAAACGAAGAAATAAAGGACTGGGGAAAAAAGAAATAAAGAAATAAAGAAAAGTTCACAGTTCACGTAGGCGTAGGAGTAGCTGTGTGGTAAGTAGCTTGCTTACCAACCACATGGTTCTGGGTTCAGTCCCACTGCGTGGCACCTTGGGTAAGTGTCTTCTACTATAGCCTCGGGCCAACCAAAGCCTTGTGAGTGGATTTGGTAGATGGAAACTGAAAGAAGCCCATCGTATATATGTATATATATGTATGTGTATATGTTTGTGTGTCTGTGTTTGTCCCCATAACATCGCTTGACAATCGATGCTGGTGTGTTTACGTCCCTGTAACTTAGCGGTTCAGCAAAAGATACCGATAGAATAAGTACTAGGCTTACAAAGAATAAGTCCTGGGGTCGATTTGCTTGACTAAAGGCGGTGCTCCAGCATGGCCACAGTCAAATGACTGAAACAAATAAAAGAGTAAAAGATTTCAACTTTCCTACAGAGTAGATGCTAGTCTATAAGTCTCTAGGTACAATTCTATGTAAATCCAGTGTAAATATCCATAGATAAACGCAATCAATATCCATGGTGATGGTTCCTAAGAGAATGATAGCAGAAGTGGCTATTGAGGGATAAAGAGAAAGAAAAAGAAAAATAAATAAAAAGAGAGAAAAGTATTGGTAGGGAGGAATGCAAGGATTGGTATGAAGGATAAAATAAGGAATATAAAAATATAATGTACAAAAATAAACAAGAAGATAAATAAACATATAAGGGTAAATTAGGAGAGAGGAGGAAGAAGGTAAAGGAAGATAATGTAAAAAATACAAAATGAAGTAAGATAAAATAAAAGGTATTCAAAGAGAATAGTAGATGCCTGTACCTTTCTTCTAGCTTTTAGGGGTTGGGGCAGGAAGTCAAGTAGTAAGTGTTTGTGTCTGTTTTATGGTTAAGGTCAGTGGCTATAGAAATATTTCTAGCTATGAGTGTATGAGTGTGTAGGTAGGTGTGAATGGAGAAACCAGTTGAATGTTAAATTATTTAGGAATGAAGGTTACAAGTAAGAATTGGGGAGATCTATTAGGTTATGGTTTAAAAATAAATGAAAGAATTAACAGTTATCTTCTAAGGTTGATAGAAAAGATATACAAGGGTATATAATAATGACCATAGAGGTATGTATGTGAGTGTTATGTGTGAGGGGTAAGTTTACACTTGGATTTATGGAAGAATTTAAAAGTGTGGAAGAATTTGTGTTTACATGTTGTGAAGGCTTCATTGTGTTTGTTGAGTAATTGTGGTGAGTTATGGGTTAAAATTTCAAGGGCTTCTTTTAGGCAGTCTACAAGTGGAGTGCTGGCCCTGATATGAGATGCCAGAATCTATTATAGCCCAGGATAACCTATATTGTATTTTTCTATTAATTAGATGGTGTACATAACTGGCTAGTGATGTGGAATTGCTATGCTCTTTATATTTAAATGAGTTTAAATGTGCATAATATCTTCGTTTAAAAGTAGTGGTTGATCCAATATAGTAGCTATTGGGGTTATTTAATGTTGGGAACGATGCATTGGTATACCATGTTCAATCTTCTGCATTGGGCTTGCAGCAGGCAGTCACTCCCAGATCTGCAGTTGCAGCTGTCTGTTCTAAGATGGCTTGTTGAAGAGAGGGATGAAGTAGTGCTATTTGCAGACAAGTTAAAGTCTAGGGTTGTATTAGGTGATTGGTTCATGTTATTGCTGTTATCATTGCCATTATTACTATTAACATTATCACCACCACCATTACCATTATTACCACTATTATTGTTATCGACGTTGCTATTACAATTATTATTACTACTACTAGTAGTAGTAGTAGTAGTAGTGGTAGTAGCAGCAGTGGTAGTGGTATTGGTATTAGAATTATTATTATTGTAACTATTAGTTGTAGCATTTATGGTAATAGTGTTAGTAGTAGTATTATTTTCAGTAATGGCAATATTGTCACTTGTGGTAGTATTAGTATTATTGCTAATATTATTAGTAGTTGTGGTAGAAGTATATATACTACGCTCTGCTAAGCATATTTCTAAATGGCGGTGCCCCAGCATGGCCACAGCTCATGAGCTGAAACTAGATAAAATGAAAAATGAAAAAATGAAAATGACCAGCAAAAAGTTTTTAGATATCAGCTGATTTTTCATGTGCTCCAATTAGTTTTCTCTTCTTTGAACATCTATCTATCTTTCTATCAATCTATCTATCTATCTATCTATCTATCTATCTATCTATCTATCTTTCTATCAATCAATCTATCTATCTATCTATCTTTCTATCAATCTATCTATCTATCTATCTATCTATGTGGCAAGAATGGTAAGAATGAAAGACGACACCATTTTAAGCATAGACTTGTAACAAAAAGAGACAAAAAGAGAGAAGGTACTTACTTTCATGTACCTTTAAAAAAAAAAAAGCCTGAGGTGACCGTGGTCTTTTCCGTAGGCTTTTCTCTCCACGGATAAACCTAATCTGTTCCCCGTTTTTTACATTGACTGTGATACACGATGCCTATTGATCGTCCCCCCCAACCCACGTTTTTTTTTTTTTTTCTTCCTGCGATCCCTTTTGATCGAAATCCCCACCTTTTTTTTCCGCGATCCCTTTTGATCGAAATCCCCACCTTTTTTTTCCGCGATCCCTTTTGATCGAAATCCCCACCTTTTTTTTCCGCGATCCCTTTTGATCGAAATCCCCACCTTTTTTTTCCGCGATCCCTTTTGATCGAAATCCCCACCTTTTTTTTCCGCGATCCCTTTTGATCGAAATCCCCACCTTTTTTTTCCGCGATCCCTTTTGATCGAAATCCCCACCTTTTTTTTCCGCGATCCCGTTTGATCGAAATCTCCACCTTTTTTTTCCGCGATCCCTTTTGATCGAAATCCCCACCTTTTTTTTCCGCGATCCCTTTTGATCGAAATCCCCACCTTTTTTTTCCGCGATCCCTTTTGATCGAAATTATCCGCCCCCCCACCCCAAGAAAAGTTCTACTTTGTAATTTGTCCATTTTCTGTATTTAGCCCTGTGTGGCTATAATAAAAAGATATCTATCTATCTATCTATCTTTCTATCAATCAATCTATCTATCTATCTATCTATCTATCTATCTATCAATACACACACACGTACACAGATAAGATTAGATGTGCTTCACGCATGACAAGCCACATAAGTTTTCAGTTAATCGTGTTAAACTCCCACCATCCCTTGTACACACAGATTGTCTGTATCCAATGGTGGGTTATGGTGTAATATAAAAAACACAGTAATAATAATAAGAGAAAAGAACACGAGCATAACTTGGTGCTCATTTGTTCCAGTTGTTACATATGTTTTGGTACTTGGCAACATTTGACATCACACTACAGATGCACCCAGTAGGTGAGACCCCTAAAGTTTCAGGCCCTGTGCCTACAGCAGAAGGGATTATTATTAGTAGTATCATTATTTTTTATTATTATTATTATTATTTTACTATCAACATTATTATTGTCTTATCATTGCTATCACCATGGCTATCTTATATAAATACATAATTGTTTACATATGCATGCTAGCCTATCAGTATGTGTGGTCACGTACATGCATGTGTGTGTAAATATATGTATGTGTTTGTATGTAGATGTGAGTGTGTGCTAGTATGCAGACATATATGTGTATTTATGTTTGTGTTTGTAGGTATATATACATGTGTATATATGTATGTATGCACATGTACACATGGGTATATATGTGTGTGTGCATGCACACATATAGGTGCATTTGTGCACATGTACATAACATATACACATACACTTATGAGTATGTGTATATGTGTATGAGTGTGTGTGTGTGTAGGTATATATGTGAGTGTATGTGTGTGTGTATATGTGTGTATGTATGTGTAGGCATGTATCCAGTACATTCTGTAAAGTGGTTGGCATTAAGAAGGGCATCCAGCTGCAGAAACCAAGCCAAAACAACTATGGAACTTGGTGTGGCCCCTGCCTTGCCAGCTCCTGTCAAGCAATGCAACCCATGCCAGCATGGAAAACAGACGTTAAATGACAATGATGTATGTACATATTTATATGTTTATGATTATATATGTGTGTATGTGTATGTGTATAAACATATATGTGGGCTGCTGAAAAGTTCCTGGCTTTAAAGGTATCATGAAAAGCCTGGTTGGAACCACAACATTCTGAGTTCTTTTACAGAACTTAGGAAAACTGAAGGATGTGAATCTAAAAGGGAAATATGTTGAATAAAATCATAATTAACTGATCCTCCTGTATTTTCTTTTATGCAAAATGAGGAATTTAACACCCCCTTGTATATATGTGTTTGTGAGTGTATATATATTTGTATGTTTGTACATCCATGTATGTGCTTGTATACTCACACATCTGTATATGTGTGTGCGTACACAGGTGGATGTGTGTTTATGTACACATGTATATGTGTGTATGTATGTAGGAAAATATGTGTGTGTATGCACATATTGGTGTGGGTATACATGCATATAGTGAGTGAACCAGGTAAATGATTGATGGCTCAGTTGGGATTAGGACAGCACAACTGGCTCTTAAGAAGTATTATTGTACCACTTAATCTTAGCAGCTGCTTTCTTCATGCACTTCCCCTGCCATATATTGTCAAGTAAAAGCAACTGAAGTCCCCTTTCTTACCCAGTAAATTACTCCACCTCTAGTAACACCAGTCCACATAGTGATTATGTCAATCAACTAGCCTACCTCCTCTCCTTTTGGCATGTTCCTCCAGTGTATAAATTTGGTTGCTGCTTGTCTCTAACTTGTATTTATTTATCAAATGTCTGATGATGTGTTTGCTCCATGTTTGCCCTATAAGCTGCATCTATTGGGTGCATATCTAGTGTGATGTAGTGTGTTGCCAAATACTGTAACATATGTAACAACTGGAATAAAGGAATACCAAGTTATGCCCGTGTTCTTTTCTCTCTCATATATATATAGGGGCAGGCATGGCTGTGTGGTATTAAAAGACATTTGATGTAAATGAAGATTTACAAGGAAGAAGTCAATGATTTTAAAAGCTAATAAGAACAACAGGTTCAACTAGGATAAAGAGTTCTGCAACAAGGTAAACAATAATACAGTATGCTAAAAGCAAATTCTACCAAATTCCCAATTCAAGCAGATATATATGTATGACACAAGTGACACAATATAGCTGAAACATGAGACCCAGATTGTTTGCCAGGAACAGTTAAACAGGGAGTTGGAATTACAATATCAGGAGTAGTTTGAGAAGAAAACAAATCAGAAATCATATTTGTTGAAAATCATTTAAATAACCCAAAATATTAAACCCAACTATTCCTATGTAGGCATTGTTAAGAAGATCAGTCATTTTCAAGAAAATGGAGACTCAGAAAGAACTGAAGGAATCATATCTCTAAAATGGGTTGTTTTGAGCAGCCTGTTTCAGAGATTTGATTCTTAATGCAATAGAGCATGGGAATATCTTGATAAACGGCTGTAAAACTGTCAAGAATTACAGCAATTATGGAGTTGGATGAAACATTCAACAAAGAGGTAATAAACATGCATTAGTCTGTCATCGATGATTTAATCAAATTCATGCTTAATTGGATGAAAACCAGGATATTAACTAAAAGAAGGCCTATGATATTTGAGACAGACTTTATTCATTTTGAATAATTTTTCCTGAAATTATTATGAGTTAACTTTGTATCTTATTACCCTGGCTATAAAGTTATTTAGAAAATATCATAATTAAGTAATATAGAAAAATTAACATTGTGTTTTATTACACTGGCAATAAATTTATTGCAGGTCTTTGTATTACTGAGATATATTCCATCAACTGAAGACAGGTGAAAAGCAAAGTAAGCACCAATGGTATTTTAACTCAAAATTCAGAGGAACAAAAACTGTAAGACATTGACAAAGGATTCCAAACTCAGGCTCAAGGACATATGTTTTGTATAGTAAAAAAAAAAACAAACACAACATGTGATTGGTACTTATTTTAATGAGAGTAAAAATGTGAAAGGGAAAATCAAAGTCTTGGTAGGATTTGAAATTACATTGTAAATGGATGCAGCAAAATATCACAAAGCATTTTGTATATTGTTTACAGGTTTTGCCAATTTCCCACTTTTTAAAAATAATCCTAATGATTTTTACTCAATAGTCATTGTATAAAAATCCTTAAAAAAACAACCTTTGGTTATTATTTGATAATTAGCATACTTCCCCCTCTCCTATTAACATCATTTTTTAATGTCCTTTTTCCAAGCTAGCATGGACCACATGGATTTTATTGGGGCAAATTTTTTTCTGCTAGATGCCCTTCCCGTTGCCAAACCTTACCTGTTTCAAACAAGGAAATATTTCCCCATGGTCAGACATGCATGATACTCGAAATGAATGGCATTCATCTACAATAATCAGATGATGTCAAGACAAGAAGGTGTATACACACACACACACACACACACACACACACACACACACACAATGAACTTCTTTCAGTTTCTGTCTATCAAATCTACTCAAAAGGCTTTGGTTGACTGGGGGCTAGAGTAGAAGACACTTGCCCAAAGTACCACACAGTGGAACTCAAACCAAAACCACCTGGTTAGAGAACAAACTTCTTAACAACACAGCTATGCCTATGCATATAACCACTCTAAAATGAAATATTGATACATACCTTATCAAAACAATTAAAACCTCCATGAAGAGTGTTTGGATCACTATTAACATCTAGTTTATATGTGGTTCCATCAATTGTAAACTGCCCATTTGCAATTCTGTTAGTCACTCTGCCAATTATACCACCAATGTACAAATCCTGATCTTCATATCCTACCATAGTAAGGAAAAAATACAAAAAAGATATGATAAAAGTTACTTATTAAATATAATTCTTTTAGTTTCAGACATCCAGTTCGACAGTTTATACACATGGAAAAAAAAAATACTTGCATAAGACTAATAATTTGTACGTATTCTCCAGAACATTCTTAACCCCTATAGATGCTTTTGATCTACCATTAGGACAAGAATGAGGGATAGATATTAAAATAGCAAGAAATCTGAACCTAAACACAATATCAGCAAACAATTTATTTGCTGAAAGTATAAACAAAGCCAGCAGATGTATTTAGGCTCAGAGTTCTGGCTACTTCTGGCTGACAAGACACATGTCAAAACACCAGTAACCCCAAATGCAATGCCACGTCCCAATGAGTGAAGTGTGTTGAACACATTGTCATCATAAAAAGAAGTTATTCTCCTATGACGTACACTATAGTGACCAGCATATTTTGCATTGGAAAGAATAATTATGGAAATAATGTTATCTAGGAAATGGAAAATTTTTATAAAAAACCTCTATGTGTGCATGCATGTGTGCATGCATGTGTGTGTGTACATGCATACATGTGTATTTTTGCATGGTGACATTGAAATTTGTGTCTGAGCTTGAAGTAAAGCATTTGGAGTAGGGAAACTTAAAAATGACATTTTCATTGATTTGGGTGTATTCCTTTTATTTGAGAAGTTTTGGACATAGTCCTTTCATAAAAAAAAACAAAAGCAAACTAAAGGCTAAATTACTTAACTATGAAGATTTAGATAGTGGCATTCATGTCATACAAATATACACTGTTACTATTAATCTAATGATATACAGATGTCTCAGCGTGAAACATTTTTCATCTGACAAATTGAAGCAATTATGAAATCATATCATAACACAGACACAGAGGCACATATGCCCACATACACATATTGCGTATATATATATATATATATATATATATATATATATATATATATATATATATATATATATATATATATATATACACACACACATATAGATATCAAGATATTTGCACATGCAAACTTACATTCAAGCCTCTGTGTGTGTGTGTGTGTGTGTGTGTGTGTGTGTGTGTGTGTGTGTGTGTGTGTGTGTTTACGACTGAGGAACTCTCCACAAGGTTGCATAAGCCAGTAGTTAAATAACCCTCAAATAAGCTTTCAAAAATAGTAAACTATAGTGGGTTCTATCACCCTTGATCTGCAAAATGACAAAACTCTGAATACCAATCCACTCAATCAGGGCTGGCCTGGGATTAAGTAACAATAACAGACCAATGACACATATGTATATAGCAAAGAGAGAACATTACTAGCTGTTGGATAGAGACAAGGGTTAGGTGAAATAAAGGAATGCAAGGCGTTTATTGATGCATGTGGGCAAGAAAAAAACCCATTGTATAAATTTGGTTTCTCTGTATATGTTTACAGGTGAATAATGAGTCATGATTTAGAATGACTCTACACAGAGTTGATTGTAGAAATATTCTTGTGAACTAAAATGTCTAGCTACAGGTTTGTAGATTGTTTGGATATTATTCCAAACATCATGAAACTGCTTGCAGAAGTGGTCAGCAAGATGATATTGGTGTGTAGGTGTAACCGGATGCACATGGTGATCATATCTGATGTCAGAAATAACATCCAAACAATCAACAAACCAGTATCTTGCGATTTCAATTCACCAGCCTATTCTTTCAATCAATTCTTTCTGTGTGGAGTCATCCTACATTACAGCTCAACACTCACCCTTAACCACAGAAAAAGCTCAAACTTTACACTAGATTTTTTCTTGTACACATTCTTTTACCCCCATATAATTCATACTTTCAATAACAGCAGTCAAGGCTCCTTTATGCCAGGTGTTGAGAGGCTAAATTATGGACAAGTACAGGTGTCTTGCTATAGAGGGGATACATGGCTACCCTGCATTATATAAAGGTATAAGGAGAATAGCTGGAAATAAAAAGAGAGATGGTGGTTACGAGATGCCAGAAAATTCCAGGATACAAGAAGGTGAGTATAAGAAAGGATACAGACAGTGGTTTGGAGGAAGAAAGGGATGAGTAAAAGATAATTAGAGATGAGTGTAGTGAGTGGTGAACAAGGGTGGAGGTGCAAGGGTAAAGTGAGAGAGAGAGAGATGTGGCTCAGGAAGGAGAATAGATTGGTAGGTAGGGGGAGGATGTGCAAGGTGTTGGAGCAGTGGGAAGACAATGTAGAGTGTGCTATAGTAGGTGGGATGTGTTGGTAGATATGAGAGCATGTTGAGAATGATAGCAGATATGAGAGGTGCTAAGATGAGGAATGGTAGGAGAGAGTGTGATGGCTGAAGGCATAGAATGATGATCAATGGAATTAGTGTGAGAAGGGATAACATTAAGAAAACCCATTTTCTCCCATGTATTCTCCATGTTTAACAGTCTTTCATAGTAGAACTTCTATGTATTTTGCCTTTCAGAAACACTGAGTGCAAGTTTACCATTAGCTATCCACATATATTTCTCACCCACAATACATTGATTTTCTCTGTGGAAAATTTCCTTTCTGTTTCTATTTTTGCTATGTAAGCCTGTCACCTAGCTTTTTTTCTAGTTATCTGGTATATTTATCTGCAACCCCCATTCTTCTAATCCTTCCAGGTCTGTCTCTTCACTTTGATAACACTGTCTGCTTCACTGTTCCACCACAGATTTGGTCTGTAACTCTCAGTAGGTTGTCCTATAGGAACTCTTTTTCATAAAAAAGTTCAACTAGAATGTCTTCTAAATATCTGTTTGCTGGGTTTTTGTATTTTCATATACTTCTTTTCCAGACTGGTTTGTTTCTCTGACTCCATCTAGTGCTAAGTCTGACATCACTAACCACTAAGTTATGTTGGGTTGTACATGCTTGTAACCTCCAGTGCTGCCCAACATGTCTGTTAAAGCTAAAAATAATCAAGTCTGTCATTTGTTACTGAGGTAGTCTGCAAAAGGTCCTCGTAAAATTAAGCTTTATGATCTACTAGCTGCTCCTTTCTTTCATTGTACCCCAACAGTGATTGTGGCAGCCCTAAAGTTGCGAACTTAGAAGGAAGAGTGGGAAGACGGTTGGGGGTACTGTTGTCATCACCCAAAAAGATGCTAGCAGAGAGCTTTTGTACAAGGCTAATTTACTCAATGAATTACAGTTTTATCAATCCTGCAAACTGTCTAAGGCAAGTGCCAGCAAGGAGAGCAGGGAAAAGAAGGCCAAGTTTCAGGCGAGTCAAAAAAGAGAAGATGGGGTACATAACAAAGATTAAGATCTATAAATGTAACCAAACATACATATGTATACATTCTGCATATACAAATACATACATGTACATATATATAACTCACATGCCTCCATGTGCATATAAGCATGTGGAGGCTAAAGGGAATACACCCAAATATCATATTTATACATAAAGAAGGATATATATATATATGTGTGTGTGTGTGTGTGTGTGTATATATATATATATTCCTTGCTTCTACCTTGTTCTCCACCTCCAGTCATGTGATATTAGTCAATAATTTCTCTTCTACCCACAACTATATATATAAATGTATTTAGTTCTGTTGTTTGTTGCTATTTAGCTCCAGATCAGCCTCACAACTCAGTGGACTTGAAGTCATTTGGGCCATGACAGTCTATTACTTTGTATCTCAGATTTCCCATTCTGAATATTTCCTCCCAATTTTGAGATTTAGGGGTGTGATTTGAGTGCTATTTGGCTACTGTTTCTGGCTTGTCATGTGACCTCAGAGACTCTCTTAGATGTAGCAACAAATGCGTGGGTTTGTATGTCTGTACTTGTATATGTGCATATATGTATGTGTTTGTGTGTATGTGTGTGTGTGTGCATATGTGTATGTGTCTATAAGTATACGCATATGAAAAAGTGAGGATCAAAATATAGATTTGTAAGTTAATTTGAAACATGTTCCTGTACACTCCTAAATAGAATGGCAGCGCTGTAGGATTTTGTCTCAAAGAATAATTTTCCTAAGAGACTTTGTGTATTAAAAGCACATGTGTTTTAAACAGTGAGTGCTGTTCCACAATCAAGTATACAGAAATGGGTTACAGTCAAATCTAGCTGTGGTTAAGAAGCTTGTTTCTCACTCATGTGGTTCTGAGTTCAATCCCACTCCTTTGCACTGTATGCGAGTGTCTTCAGCTACAACCTTAGGTTTGTCAGTTTTGATAGATGGAAATTGAAAGAAGCCTGTTGTATATTTGTGTACCTTATTTATATATATATGAATGTATGTGTGTGTGTGTGTGTGTGTGTGTGTGTGTGTGTGTGTGTGTGTGTGTGTGTGTGTGTGTGTGTATGTATTTGAGTATACCATTGTCTTGACATCATGTGATGCTTGTATGCCCAATCATACATGCAGTGTTGCTCTTTTCCAGTCTTCCATGAAAAACATATCTGGTCACAGAAAAATGTCTACCTCAACAAACTCTGTGGATGTAAAATGATGATGACGAGGGGGATATCTATCTATCTATCTATCTATCTATCTATATATATATATATATATATATATATACACACACACACACACACACACACACACACACACACACACACACACACACACACACACACATGCACACACACTAATGATGATGATCACACACACACAGAATGGGGCTCCAAGAATATTGGTATACAAATTCACTCACAAGGTTTTTGGTTAGTCTAGGGTTATAGTAGAAGATACCTGCTCAAGGGATTAAATCTGAAAAATATTTCTTTTTTCGTTTTGTGTATATATGTCTGTAAGTGTATGTACATGTGTATGTGTGTGTGTTTGTAATAATGCATGCATACATTTTCTCGGACAAGTCATCCTTTACCTTATTTCTGACCACCAGCTGAGTATACATGTGGAGACAGTCATAAGAAGCATTTGACCCAGACTGCCTTCTTCCAACTGTTAAACATGGAGAAGAATCTGTGATGATCGGTGGGTGGGGGGGCATTTCTTGGAAATCCACCAGCCCAATGGTTTCCCTTCATGGCAGAATTAATAGTCAAGACTATTTAAGCATTTTATCTGATTAAATTCATCCTATGGTTGCAGAACTGTTTCTGGAGGGAAACACACTCTTTCAGGATGATAATGCACCAATTCACACAGCTAAAGTCGTCACTGAATGGCACGAGGACATTCTAGTGAAGTTGAACATCTTATCTGACCACCACAGTCCCCAGATCTCAATATTATTGAATATTTATGGTGCATTTTAAAAAAAACAAGTAAGGAGTCGATATCATCCACCATCATCACTACAAGAACTGGAGACTGTTTTAGCTGAAGAATGGACAAAAATTCCTTTTGAAACAATTCAAACTTTGTATGAGTCCATACCTCATAGAATTCAAGCTGTAATTACTGCCAAAAGTGGTCCTACCCCACATAAAAATAAATTTGTCTGAAATTTTAAGGTGTTGCCATTATTTTGTCCAACTCCTATATACATATATATATATATATATAATGCAAGAGAGTTAGGGTTGAGGATTCAACCCACTAGCCAATATACTGCTGGGAGGGTACCCAATTATTGTTACACTAGTGTTATACCAAGTGTAATAAGTGGGTGCAAGCATTTGTATATTGTGGTTTTTGTCATTTTAGTTACAAAATAAGTTAAATAATTCAATGGAATACACTGTCTGCAAGTCAATGGGTACTGCATATTCTCCTCCATTTTCTAATTGCTATATATATATATATATATATATATATATATATATATATATATATATATATACATACTTATATGAGTAAATGTAATGAGAAGCACGTTAGGCAAGTCAATTTTCACAGAATATTAAATATATTTAATAGAAAAAAATGCACATAGGTGCAGGAGTGGCTGTGTGGTAACTTGCTTACCAACCACATGGCTCTGGGTCCAGTCCTACTGCATGGCACCTAGGGCAAGTGTCTTCTGCTATAGCTTCGGGCCAACCAAAGCCTTGGCAGACGCAAACTGAAAGAAGCCCATCGTATGTATGTATATATATATATACATATCTATATGCTTGTGTGTCTGTGTTTGTCCCCCCACCATCGCTTGACAACAGATGCTGGTGTGTTTACGTCCCTGTAACTTTGTAGTTCAGCAAAAGAGACTGATAGAATAAGTACTAGGCTTACAAATAATAAGTTCTGGAGTCGATTTGTTCAACTAAAGGTGGTGCTCAAGCATGGCTGGAGTCAAATGACTGCAACATATAAAAGAGATGTGTATGGATATAAAATAGTCTGACTTACAGAATACAAATGATATTAGGAGTTAAATGGGTAGAGTTTTATGAGTCCAACAGCTGTTTCTGAGGGCTTGGTGGTCTGGAATAATGATAGTTACTTGGATCCATTATCGGATAACACAGTCTCCATCTTCAGGGGAGAAATTTACACTGGGGAATTTTATATTTGAGGTGTTGACAGGATGGAGTTTGAAGATTTCCATCCTGTCAGCACCTCAAATGTAAAATTCTTCCCTGAAGACGGAGGTAATGTTATCCGATAATGGATCCAAGTAACTATTGTTATTTCAGACCACCAAGACCCCAGAAACAACTGTTGGACTCATAAAACTCTACCCATTTAACTCCTAATATCATTTGTATTCTGTAAGTTGGACTATTCTGTAAGTTGGACATGTACATTTTGTCTATTAAATGCATTTGATATTCTGCGTAAATCGACTTGTCTAACTTGCTTCTTATTACATTTACTCATCTACTGGCTCAAGTTCAAATCTCTTGAGCAATTCGAAGTGTATTCTACATATAGAACACATGTCTCAAACCTATAACCTATATATATATATATATATATATATATATATATATATATATATATAACCTATATATATATATAACCTATATATATATATATAATCTGCTTTATACATACACACACACACACTATATTATGGAGAGAGATAGACAGACAGAAAGACCAATGTCCCTATGTGTTATAAGAGACGATGAAAGAGTTGATAACAAGAAGGGCATTTGGTCATAAAACGCTCCTTCAGATAACTCATGAAACCCATGCCAGTATAGAAAAGCAAACAAAAAAATGATGATGATGTGTATGTAAATGTGTGCACATCTCACTATCATCACCATCATGTGTGTGTGTGTGTGTGTGTGTGAGAGAGAGAGTACACTAATACAGCTGTCACTCTGAAGTAAGTATGACTTCATAATAGCATGAATTATGCTTTGCTGATTTGATTTAGGTGTCTATTTAGTTATAATTAGAAACAAACACCCTCTTTGCCTCCCAACTATTGACCCAGCAGAATCTCCAGTATGTGACAGCCAGAGGGAGAAAGAGATGCACCAGCACTTGGCTGATATATATATTTTTTTAAACAACCTCAAAATAATGAAAGCAAAGTGAATTTCTGCAGGATTTGAACTAAGAGTGCAGAGTACTAGAACAAATATCACAACACAATTTACTTAGTGCTATATACATATGTTCTATCCAACATTTTTCCTACTTCGCATGACCAGATATGTATCAGGTCATCCCATAAGTTCTGTCCGAATTTTGAATAAAGAAAACAAGTGATCAAATGTTATATTTAATCGAAATTTAATCATCAATATACTTTCACTGATTATCTATGACTGCCTTCCATCTATTTACAAGCTTTTTAATCCCATCAATGTAAAACTCTTTTAGTTTCAAAGCGAAGAACACTGAAATGTCAGTTTTGGCCTCCTCCTGGCTTGCGAAAGTTATGTCCCCCAAATGATTCTGTAAACCACGAAACAAATGATAGTCTGAAGGAGCAAGGTTGGGAGAATAAGGTGGATGAGGAATTTTTTCCCAACCAAGCTCTTCGATCTTCTGTGATATGATCTTTGCAGTGTGGGGTCGTGCATTGTCTTGATGAAACATCACTCCTTTTCAATTCACTAAAGCAGGTCCTTTTTCCTTCAAAGCTTGGTTCAAACACTCTAATTGATGACAGTATCAATGCTCAAGTATTGATTGTTGCATTAGGTGGTAACAGTTCAAAGTGAATTACTCCTTTGCAATCCCACCAGAAAGAGAGAAGAACCTTTTTCCCATGAAGTTCCCTTCTCGGTTGAGGTTGAGCTTTTCCCCTTTTACCAAGCCACTGTTTACAATGTTTAACATTTCGATAGAAGATCCACTTTTCTTCACCAGTCACAAGTCTATCCAAAAAAGATGAAATGAGTTTGCGAGAATGGAGAGAAGAACAGATGTCAACTCAGGATTTGCGGTTGCTTTCAGACAATTCATGAGGCACCCATTTTCCAAGTTTAGGGACTTTTCCAAGTTGTTGAAGATGAAAATGAACAGTTGTATGGTTTGAACTAAGCTTTATTGCCAATTCTTCAACTGATAATGCAGGATTTTCTTCAAATAATGCCTCAAGGAGCTTATCATCAAACTCAACTGGATGTACTGTTCGATCTTCATCTTCAAGAGTGAAATCTCCACTTCTGAATTTTGCAAACCATCTTCTCCAAGTTCTTTCATTCAAGCATTCTTTCCCATAAACTGAGTGTATGTTTTGAGTCGCTTCAGCTGCAGAGTTTCCTATTTTGTACTCATAAAGCATTATGTGCCTTAAGTGCTCTTTGGATACTTCCAAGTTAGAAAGGGTTTAAATCAAAGAAATTTTAATTCTATTATTTTATAAAATAATATTTAATTAGTTTAAATGTACACAAATGTATAAAAATAATTTTTAATTGAATTAGACATTCTAAAATACTATTAAATTTCATTCAATTTTAAAAAAAGGTAAAATCGGACAGAACTTATGGGATAACCTGACAGATATGTTTTCACAGAAGATTGTAAATGAAAGACACCACTTGCATGATGGTGACTCACTCACACACGCCCCCCCACGCCCCCCCCCCCCCCCCACGCCCCCACACTCACATATGTCACCAGTTACTTGTTGCATGAGCTGAGCTGGTCAATGAAGATATACATTGTTGGCTGCATGAATAATAACTGAAGCCAGCCTGAAAACATTTAACTGAGTATTTATTGCCAGACACAAAAGACATTATTGGCTACTTACAATGAACAACATAAATATTTGTTGACTGGGAGACAGACTGGTCTGAAATTATAGAAAGCTATCTGTATGACAACATGTGGTTGCCCCAAAATATACAAAATCAACAGTACAAATCCCTGTAGTGACCTAGGTCCTTGGCTGTCTGTGCTCTATACTGCATATCAAACAGTTTTTATAGGAGACTGTAAGCCAAGTTTTAAAACATTTGAGAAAACCATGTCATTCCACAGCCTCATGCTAACTGGTTGATTAACAGACCAATCATGTGAAACTATGGTGGTTCGCTTGTGGTGGCTGATCAATTATCTACTGGTTGAGATTTTAAATCCCTACTACTACACACACACACACAATGGGCTTCTTTCAGTTTCTATCTTCAAAATCCACTCACAAGGCTATAATAAAAGACACTTGCCCAAGGCAGTAATGCAGTGGAACTGATCTTGAACATGAAACTATGTGGCTGGGAAGCAAACTTCTTACCACATAGCCATGCCTACACCTCACACCCATACCTGTGCCTCACAGAAATACCTACTTTTGCATGTATATAGCTGTGTATATGTGTGTGTACATACATGTGTGTCATGGGAAGAGCCATTTTAACGATGCGTCCTGCACTAACTCTTCGATGAAGGATATGTTCTCTATATGGCCTGCTTGTTTGTTGTACCTTGCTTATCATTTTGTCCATGTTCTTTTGCCATGTCATGTACCCAGATATGTATCTATATGTACATGTTGATGAAGGTATGTACATACATGGACATATATATGCATATACTCATGTATTGTTTGTATCACACGATCGAACGCATGCGTTATCTTTACACAGTAAGTTTTGAACTATTTTTCTAACACGACTCTCTCTATCTCAAAATCTATCTCCCCCTCTCATTCTTCCATCTACTGTTCTTCACCTCTCCCTGTCACTACTATCTCTCTCTCTCTCTCTCTCTCTCTCTCTATCTCTCTCTCTCTATCTCTCTCTCTCTCTATCTCTCGTTGCTTGTCCTTCGCTTCTCACCGTCACTATTACTATCTCTCTCCCTCTCTACCTCTCGTTGCTCACTTATATTCTACTTCCTCCCCTTCTTCTCCCTCTGCTACTCTTTCTCCCTACCCCTCGCTGGTCACGTGTGTCCGGTTGTTATTTCTTTTCAGTCTTGGACACCCCAAGCTTTGCACGCACTTCTTCGCCTCTACAGTTCGTGCTTCACAGTGTTCTATACACACACACTTCTCCATGTCTGGCTGTACAGCCTTTTTGTCTGTTTATTTCACCGTTTCGTTTTCCTGTCTTGTTTTCCGTCCGCCACTATCCTCCACAAAAAAAATTTAATTTGTGTTCGTGGGAAGAGCCATCTTAACAATGCATCCTGCCCTAACTCTTCGAAACGCCGGTGTTTTAATGGTGGCAGCTGATGCAGGATATGTTCTCTATGTGGCCTGCTTGTTTGTTGTACCTTGTTTATCATTTTGTCCATGTTCTTTTGCAATGTCATGTACCCAGATATGTATCTATATGTATATGTAGATGAAGGTATGTACATACATGTACATATATATGCATATACTCGTATATTGTTTATATATATATATATATATATATATATATATATATATATATATATATATATATATAATCTTTATTTATTTTATCTTTTACTTGTTTCTGTCATAACACTGTATCCATACTGGGATACCACCTTCAATAATTTTAGTCAAATGAATCAAGGTAATTTTACAGCTGTTTCAGGGATATAAAAGATATCCCATCATCAGAGACGATATGACAGAGTTAAATAGAAGGAAATAGTAGAGTTCAATATAAGAAGTTATTTTGGAAAGGGAGATATACTGGAGGTATAAAGGGAAATATGAGAATAAAAATATATTTTGGATGTTAAAGTTGCTTCTTATATTGAACTCTACTATTTCCTTCTAGTTAATGTCTTTTTATAAATGTTCTTAAAACTTCAGAGTGCTTTGGCTTTGCTGTCTTATTTTATTTAACACACACACACACACACACACACACGTATTCACACACACACAAACACACACAACAGGCTTCTTTTAGTTTCTGTGTACCAAATCATTCACAAAGCTTTGGTCCACCTGAGACTATTGTAGAAGAGATATGTCCAAGGTGCCAAGCAGTGGGACCGAACCCAGAACCATGTGGCTAGGAAGCAAACTTCTTACTATGCAGCCATGCCTGCACACACACACACACACACACACACACACACACACACACACACACATACAGGAATATTATGTCAGTGCTTTTGTGTTTGCACATGCACATGTGTACATGTGTGTATAAATATATGAAGTTTATATGTCCAATCCATCATTTCAGCACTCCCTTCCACACCTCCTGTCACAAGCTACTATACATTTCTGCCCACCCAGTCTCTCACAATTTTGTCTTTAATGTTCCTACCACTCCTTACAGAGTTTTATTTCTTGAGATTCTTTACAGCTTGCCCACTCCTTACAAATCTCATGTCTTTACTAGCTACCCCCATCATCCATATTTATAGTTTTCAGTATTTAGACATGTATTTTATAACAGTTTTAAATGTATGATTAGAAGCAGTGAACTGAAAGGAAAGAACTACAGTTGGTTCCAATTAATTACATAGTCTTAATGATTGAAATTCTAGAGTATGCAATTAATTCCATTCACACAGCAGACAATAAATTATGATATTCTTTATACATTTATCAGTTGTAACATATTGTGACTAGCTTACATATTCCTGGGGAAGGCACTGAATTGCCTCCAATGATAAGGCTTCAACTTGTAAATTCAGGTATTTTGGGGAGTATTGAATTAACCCATAGTCACCACTACTTTTAAGTCCTCTCTCGCCCAGGACCTATTAAGAGACCCACTAATCAGTCAAATAGCAGAAGATGGTCCTCTGGCTAAAGCAAACAGGACTCAGTAGAGGGTTCGTCATTAGAAATGTGTCACACAAGCGGGCCAGTGTGGCATTTCTTGATGTCACAAGAATTAGTCCTCATGTTTAGAGGTTAAATAGGTTCTGCACTTTAGTTGTAAGCAAGAGAATATTGAGTAAACTGTAAATAAATCAGTAAAAGCCAACAGGAAATTTCTGCTATATCTTGCCTGAGAAAAATTGTGGATCTTCAAACTCTGGCATGAAGATTCATAATTGCTAATGCCTATAGACATGGTGTGTGTATATATATATATATATATATATATATATAATCGTCTCTGTATAGACCACAAAAAACTATTCAAATCCAAGAACTACCAACCAACTAACCCAAAACTTAAGCAATTCGAAGAAGAACTGTGGTCAATAGTGAAAAACGTGAAGTTTCAGAAATCACCATTAAGAAATAATCACCTCAGATACCTAAACAATTTAACGAAGGAAATAAATAGCATTAACGGATTACTAGTCAAGTCCGACAAAACAGGAAATATGTATAAATTATCTAAGGAACATTACAATGATCTCCTAAAAAGAGAAATAGAAAAAAACTACCGAATCACAAGTAAAACAACACTTAGGAATGCTAACCTTGAAGCGAAAAAAATCATGGAGGAATATGATTTACAAAAGAGAACTGAACCTTTAAACCCAAAACAACCCTATTTCATTTTAAAAGACCATAAAATAAACTTTTGGAATAGCCCTAAATTACGTCTAATTTGTCCATCCAAATCAGATATTGGTATTCTTAGTAAAAATATACTTGATAAATACATACCTACTTTAGTCAACAAATTAAAACTTAGTTTATGGTCTAATTCTTTGCAGGTAGTTGAATGGTTTCGCAATATTAACAACAAGAATAATGCCAAATTTATCCAATTTGACATTTCTAATTTTTATCCCTCAATTAACCCCATTATTTTAAACAAAGCACTTTGGTTTGCTCACAAGAAGGCAGGTATGCCTAGAGAGGAATTTAAAGTTATTAAAGCAGCTATATATATATATATATATATATATATATATATATATAAACACACACACACACACACACACACACGCACACACACACACACACACACACACACACATATATATATATATAGAGAGAGAGAGAGAGAAAGAGAGATGGGTTATATTATAGAATACTTTTGTTACTTACAATATACTTTATGTACACATAAGACTTATGGTCCACCCAGTCCATATTTTTTTCTTTTTTAGACAAATATTTAACTTATTCTTTATGATACTTCTCAATTCCCTTCTATTATATTACCCAAGTTTAGCTCATATAAATGTATAATATGAGAGGTTTTGATATCCAGAAAACCCAAAATGGCAGGTAAATCTATGTAAGTGCTATGGAAGGGCTGCAGTTAGACTTCCAGTTTGATAATAGTATGGGTGAGGAGTCTAACTTGGGTTATGTGTGAGTGTGTATATGCCACTGTAACATCCAACATATATTTTTATTTTTATACTTATAATTCTCTTTATACTTTCTATATCTCTCCCTTTCCACAATAACTTCTTATATTGAACTTTACTATTCCCTTCTATTTAACTCTCTCATATCATCTCTGATGATGGGATATCCTTTATATCTCTGAAACAGCTGTAAGATTATCTTTCTCTTTATAAATGTCCTAGAAATTTCACACTGCCTTGGCTTTGTTGTCTCGTTTCATTTAACATACATACATACATACATACATACATACATACATATATACATTCATTCATACATGCATGCATGCATACATACATACATACATACATACATACATACAGACAGACAGACAGACAGACAGACTTCTAGCAAGCCAATTCCTGGTAGGAAATTATCAATTTGTACCAAACAAACAGTTGAAGCTGTGAAGAAGTGAATGAGCTGAAATCCCTGCAGGTGTGCAAGAAAAACTGCAAAAGCTCTTGATATTTCAAAATCGTCAATGCACAGGATTTTTAAAGAGGATTTAAAGCTAACTGCATACAAGAAACAATCCTGGCAGTTAATTTCAGCAGCTTCCAAGAAGAAGTGGCTTGACAGGGGTAAAACCATGTTAGTTGAGATGAAACACACTGCTAACAAAATGTTGATCTGGTTCGATGAGAAGATCTTCACTGTGGAGGAAGTTACCAGCAGGCAGAATGATAGGCTTTATGCACATAAAGCAGGAAACTTGCCCAAAGGTAGCAGGAGTCATTTACACTGTCAGAAGCCAGCTTCACTCATGGTGTGGGCTGCAGTTGCATCTGATGAGTCCAAGTCTCCTTTGATCTTCATCAATGCTTGTATCAAGATCAACAGTGAAGTTCATGTGGAAATTTTGGCTGAGAAAGTGTTACCCTGGGTCACAGAAACCTTTGGTGACTGTTACATCTTCACTCAAGACAGGGCTCAAGCACACACATCCAATTTGACACAAAGGTGGTGCAAAGAGTATTTCAGTGGATTTTGAAACTAGACCTCCTTCAAGTCCAGGCCAATCCCATGGACTTTATTATCTGATCACTCTTAGAGAGTAACTTTTCTGCTCACTCCTATTTAAATGTGTCAGATCTGAAGAAAGCCCTTCTACCTTCATGAGACAAGTTGGATGAAGAGGTGATATGGTGCTCATGCAACTTGGTGACCACTCGTTTGCAGGCTATGATCAAGGCAAAAGGTGGTCATTTTGAAACATAATTACTGCAATGGATTAACAATTAACATTAGAACATGTGTGCCAAATTTCATTATCCTACCTAAAGTTTATTTTGAATAATAAAGAAATATCAATGGGTAAATCCTTCTGGGACAACCTGTGTAATCACAATAATGATTTTTTACATAATTTGAATTATTCAATGATAATAACTAATGTTATGTAAAGTAAGAAAATTTTATTTAAGTTAATCACAAGCTAATATAATTAATAATATTAATAACAAAATAATGTCCATTTCCCATTTGATTTATAACCGTTTCTTTATAAGTTTTAGGCTACAGTGACTATTTAATTACTGATAATGTTACTGCACGATTAAAAATAAGATAAATTACACCAGGATCTGAACTTTGATAGTAAAAATAATATACTTCACTTTTTAGACATTATTTGATTGTAAACAAGAATTACTGACTATTGCCATTTTAATTTATGGAAACAGAAGCTTCTAGAACCACTTTCATCATATCAACTTCAATACACATGAAATATTATACTACATTTCATTGATTTTTATTTTTTTGATTTTTTAAAAACAATTATATGTAATTAACTGAGGTTGATATAATTTGCATATGTAATCAACCAATCAACTGATCAATTCTACATAGATTTGAATCCAAATAATTTGGTGTTTTGAAAAGTTATGCAATTAAAATTAAATTATATAATTATATGGTCTGCAATTAAGTAGAATTAATTTTAATAAATTTTACTACAGTATTTTTTTAGGATTCAAAATCTACATCAATGCTGGATGCTATAAAAATATTTCAGAATTATTTGTTTCACAAGTATAATTCTCTAAAACAATATATAAATAAAAGAGAAATATTAATTACCACCTCACCCTGCAGCCAGAAAAATAAAATGATGAGGCAAAAAAGAGAAAAAATTTTCTATTTATGAAAATAATGTTTATTTATTTTAATAAACATACCAGCAGGAAATTCCATAACTTTTTTAAAAAATCTAAAGAGAAATTAGTTTTGAAATAAATTAATGTCAGAACACATATGACATAATAGTGGGAGGAGACTCACTTTGCTCAACAAATCATCTCTTTCAGTTTTGCTTTGTAGGCTGTGCTTTTTCTATGAAATAGTTAAAATACTAGTGTCCCCCATCCCTCAAATAGACATACACACATTCACATAAATATTCTGAATCTCTTTTCCAAAACAATAAAATCATAATGCCACTTAAAATTGTTTTCTTTCTCATTCTTTTTCACACTGATGTCATTAATAACTTGTCAACACTATAATTTCATATTTCTTAGAAATTTTTTTGTTGTAACACTCCAAAAGGGTGCTTTATATTCATTAATTTCTTTCCAAGAATGATTATTTTTAGAAGATAATAACAAAATAACAGTATTCAAACAAAATATATTTTTAAAATTTGTACAACTAATCTTATTTTTAAAAATGAAGTACTTATCACCATCAAAAAGTTAACTATAATTATTTATAAACATAAACAATCAGTTTCAGAAGCACAAAGTAGTTGGAATGTTTCATTGTACTGATAACTAGTAATATACGCAAGAAAACAAGAAAAGTTCTACGTGCAGTTAAAGAAGACAACTTTAAACATCAATTCCATATTGTTTTTTAGTGTATTATTTTTTTGCATGAACCTAAAATTCAGTCACTTTTCATTGAAGGTAAATTCGAAACTTATCCAGCATTCTATACAAAACTAGTGACACTGAACTGTAAAATGTACTGACATTTAATTGTCTAATCAGACATAGCTATGGTTAGGCACAGGCATGGCTGTATGGCTAAGAAGTTTCTGGAACCAGATGGCTTCAGCTTCAGTCCCACTGCTTGGTACTTTGGGTAAGTATCTTCTACTACAGCCAAAGCCTTATGAGAGAATATGGTACATGGAAACCGAAAAAAGTCTCTGACATGTGTGCGTGTTTGCATGTATTTGTGTCTCCTTCTCTTGACATCACATGATAATTGTAAGCAAGCATCACCATTACACAATTCATTTCCAATATTTTATGAAAAGATGTCCAGCCATAGGAAAATGTTACCTTGCTTGGAAACAGAAGTTGGTGACAGGAAAGGCATCCAGTCATAAAAAAAGTTTACTTCAACACATTCCATCGGACCCATGAGATTGTGGAAAGGTGGACATTAAAATGATAATGACAAGTTTTCTAACATATTTTTATAATCTAGAAATTTAGATAAACTACCATTGTCATTTTCCATCCATTTTCCCACACTTGTATGGGTTGGACAGGTCTTCTTCAAATATCTTTCATTTGTCATTATATTAGTGAGGTTCATCATCCTGAGATCAGCTTTCTCTGCTTTTACCTATGTCTTCCTTTTCTGTGGTTCCTACCACTTCAACCACTTGGCTAGCCAATTGTAATCCTCCACATGTCTATGAAAGTGCAGGCTTGTCCCTTGCCCACATCTGATTCTTTTTATACTAGATTTTTTTCCTCAGCTCATTTGTACTCCATTGTTTATGCTTGCTGACAGATATCCTGAGGAACATGCTCATCTTGTTCCATGTTAGCCTTCATTAATCCTTTGCATTTAGTGCCCATATTTTGGTACCACGCAACATTACACTTCATAAATAAGCTTCCTACAATCAGTCCATACTTCACTCAGAGAAAGAGCTTCCATTGTCTCAAAAAAAAAATTTATAGCTTATGGTTTTGGAGCACTCATCCCCACTGATAATTAGGCCAGATAGGTAAGAGAAGCTACTGGCTACTTCTGTTGGGCTTTCTGATCATCTGAAAGAATTTATACCAACAGTGCTCTTACTACTAACTACACCTGTGCACTAACCATATATGAAGTCTTTCTTTGCTATCCCACTACACTTCATATGTATCCATAGTTTACACTGGGTACACAATTCCAAGCTAATTGTTTGTCAAATATCTTGTGGAAAAATGTGCTACAAACATGAAGCAATTATCAATGGTTACATAATTCATATGCACTGAAACCAGTTTATTAGTATATAATTGCAATTTGTTTTCTGTCAAGTTTACAAAAGCTTGCTATGTTTCTCAGTGGTTTCTCTTGGTTAGCTTTAGAAATTGATTTTATTACATAACGGAATATACATCACATATCTCATTGATGCCACCACTATACACTAGTATTATTGACCATATTGGAAAATGAAACACTGTCATCATTCAACACTACTCATCTACAAAAGAGCCTGGTTCTCCATCCGTCTTTTCCTTTGCCATTATAATAATCTTTACTCCACTCAAGCTGAATCCATATACAACCTACCTAAACTCATTGCTCTCACCTCTCTTCTCTTCATCTTCCCCAGTGTCACACTCCTTGGGCACTATGCTAAACTCTTTGTTCAATCCTCCTCTCACTTTTATCTTCTGGCAAAAACCTCTTCGAGTGAAAAGAATTTATATTTTTATGCATCTAAAACATGAAAGAAAATAGTTTTTATAATGCAACAACTCCACAAAGGTTACCAGACTGCCTATTTTTTGGCCAGCCATAAAATCAAAACCACCTTAAAATTATTAATGAAAATTTATACTATGTCTGACAGTGCTTTTATCTTGAATATCAAAATAGAATTAAAAGGGAAAAGACAAACAGGTTGTTTGGATCTCACACCAAGAAGGTGCAATTATATTTCTACTAAATCAAAATATAAATAGATCAATATTGAGGGAAATGTTGCTCATTATCAATGTTCTATTTTCAAATCAGTCTTTCTAGAGTTTCTGTTTTTTACATTCTGAAAAAAAATTTTGTTTTGCTTTTACAATTAAAAGGAAGAAAGAGAATTGATGTCAGATTTTTAGAGATGGCTTTAAAAAAATAGGACAAAAATTATTTCTATTGACAAAGAACTATAAGGACCAAACATTGTTTTTTTATATCGTATAATTATTAATTAATCACAGCTATTCAAAGAAAAGAGAGCTGTCAAGAATATCAACATAATAGAGGAAAAGAAATTCAGTTGGCTTGAACAAATATATTTTTTCTCCTTTTTCTGTCCTCCAAAATAAGTTTATACAGCAGTCTCAGCAATAATATAATTAAGTTTAAAGTCTTTCATATTTCCTTATTATGTTCATTTCAACTTCTAATCTTTTTTTTTTTTTGTTAATTTTTATACTTTTCCCCATTGAAAGTGAGAGAATGGTAAAAAAATATGAAAAGAATTTAAAACATATACTAGATAACAGATTCAAAAGTCTCTTTCATTTTGTCACCCCCCCCCCCCCCCCCCCCCACACACACACACCAATAGCCTATTGGAATTATGGAAGGGAAAGATAAAATTTTGGAAAACATACTTAGAATTACCATATTGTTTAACAATTTTTTAAAATTATAGCTGAAAAACTATGAATCTGAACAAAATGTGATAATAATTTGCCTTACAAGTGATAATATTTAATTCAATATCTACATTTCTTAATAAACTGCTAACAAAGTAATCATTACTTCAGATTTGTTTCAGAATAACCTTGTCAACCAAGTCCATATAATCAGCAATAAACGTTCTTAAGAGTTACAATTAACAAGAATAAAATTTTAAATATTTCTCACATATGGGATTTATAAATGTATTTTCAAGTCAATGAGATAACCTTGACATAAATCTGAATTTTCTTAAATGTGAGAGTTAAATCACCTTTAATAAATACTACGGAGTCATTGTCTTTGTCATTATTATCTTCATAATTTATTCAGTTTCTATAGTCATCATGGTTTGAGTTCTTATTTGAAATTAGTGCCCTCCTAATCAGGTTGGAGAACCACATTTTGCCCATGCATTTAATTTTTACCAGGATTCTAACAGCTAGATGCCCTTCCCAACAGTAACTACTTTACAGAGTGGTTACTATCAGGAAGGTTATGGCAATCTAGAGAGGTTGTCATACTCTTGACAAAAATAAATAGTCTTCTCAACCTGTTGCTCTCTTCACTCAATCAGTAACCACTTTACAGGGTGTACTGGATGCATTTCATTAAAGCACCAACACTTGTGTGGTTGCTTTATGCCTTGTAAGACCAGAATGTCCTCATTGCTTTATGGTGTGTCTTTTCTCTCAAGGCAATGTGACAGTGAAGGAAAATAGCAGATGGAATGAAAACAGAAGAAAGCCAGAGTATGTGAGTGAAGGAAACAAGTGTGTGATGATAGAGACACAGAAATTGAGATGATGATGTAGGAAAGGAAGAGAGAAGGAAGATTGAGAAAAAGGTAATAATTAGGTGTATTGGATATAGAATAATGGCAGAGTACTGAGTACATGTAGGTCCCATACCATCTCTCATTAGACAACGACATGGAACAGTTAGAGAGGAAGGGTGAGTGTCAAAGAGATGAGAGGGTTGAACAGGTCCAATGTTATCCCTTTAAAGAGAACATAGTACAATGAAGAAAAGGTGAGTGAACAGAAGGTAAGTGATAGAGAGGTGAGGCGCACAGCAGATGTAGACTCAATAGGAACATTGGCATCTCCTTCCCGAGATCCATCTTTACCATTTCATTTCATGTCTTCTTGATACTCACTAATTCATATGTTCTGTCCAATTTGTGTACTACATTTCTTTATACCACTGTCTTCTTCCATATACATCATATATCCATACCAGTAGTCTTCTTTCCTGTGTGCTACATCTGATTCTTTTTATATAAAACTTCTCTGCCAACTCATTTGTCAGACATATACACTAACATTACACATCCAGTAAATCTTTTGCAAATCCTTTGCATTCAGTGCTCATGTCTCACTATCATGCAGCATTTCAGTTTATTTACAGACATCATATAATTTCCTTTATATTCTGAGAGAGAAACAGTTTGTTACCAGCAGAGGTAATAGCTCCTAGAAATTCTTGCAGCCCCTTTTTATTCTGGCTACTATGCTCATTGTTAATTAGGTCACCTAATAGAAGCTATCAATTAATTTTAGAAAACCATTAAAGCATGTGAAAAATCTGTTTTGCATATGCTTCTAGTATTTAATGCTCCGGACGATCTACCACATATGAAGTCTGTCTTCCTGTTAGCCTACTTCTGATTCCAGCACACTAATTGTGTGTCTTTGTTTACATTGGGTACACTGACTGGAATTTCTACTTACTACTTTTCTATATAATGAGCAAGGTCCTTTTCCTGACAGCAGAGTTCTGACTTCTTTCCCACTTGGTAATATTTTAGCTTTTGCTAAGTTTATTTGGAGGCATCTTGATTTTAGGTTTTGCTTCCATGTCTGGAATTTCTCCTCTAATTCTACTACAGATGCAGCTCTAACAACTAGGTCACCTACATATAGATGTTCCCATGCACAGCCTTTATAATGGTCTATAGAACTGAGACTTGGTGAAAACCTACCTGCTAACTAAATTCATTACTGTACTCATTAACTCTTTCCTTTTTGTCTGCACTTATGTACATGACCTGCATGGACCTCATAAACCATTCACCAGATTACAAAGAGTGGTACTCTATCAAAGGTCTTCTCTGCATTGAGAAATGCAAAGTACAGTGGTACTTTCCTTGCAGTTGTTTCATTAGGAAAAGGGCATCAATAGTAAAAGGTTGAACTGCAACTCATCTAGACTAATCCTCTTCCTAATCAGTTGTGCAATAAGCCTTTCAGTACATTCATAACCTGCTCCACCAAACTGATGGCTCTGTAACCTCTGTCCAGTGCAACTTCTTTGCACTTGTAGCAGTTGACAATGATACTGCATCATCTTTAAAGCATTTTTACATATTTTCACATCTAAATCTTACAACTATATACTGATAGTAAAGATGAGATTGCCTTAATAAGAATTACACTAAATAATGAACTTTAATATGAAACTACAATTTGATTTTCATAAAACTTCATAATCACATTTCTGGCCTGTGAGTTATGTATAGGGGGTCAATCACTTATAAAGTTAACTTAGACAACATTTCAATATCAGCATCAACACCAGTACCACCAAAGATGTCTTTCAGTAGATTGTGCTATTTTTGTTGTTTTTTAAAAATGTATTCCAGTACAGATTGACTGATAAAGAAAGTGATATATTTTGTCATTAATGAATACCATAAAGATAGATGGCAAAGACATTGTCACCATAGGAGGGAATTTTAATGGTAGAATGAGGGATCAATAAAGGCTTAAGCACATAAGAAAAATTGACAAAAAATTTTATCTTTTAAAAAAATCAGCTGCACACTGAGTTAAATACAAATTTAGGTTGGATTGTGCCAAACCACATTATTCTATAGTGAATGGTCAGAAAATGATAAACAATCTAAAATGTGTTTTAATTGAAAACTGAAACCTGGTATTATAAAAGAAAACCTGTTGAGAAAAGATAAAGTAGTTTCTTAGAAAGTTGTTGTCAGTTGGAGAAGGAGAAGACTAAACTGTTTTAAAGGTGTTGGAGAGATTGACCAAGAAGAAAAACTGAAGTGTCTTCTACTCAGATTTCTATCACAGGCTCAATAATCTAGAGAACTTTCTTGTCACATTTGATTTATACACTGTCCACAAGCAAATTTCTAAAAGAGCTACCATCATCATCACCATGCTTATCATAAGCTGAAACAATTACGATTTCCTTTCTTATCCATCATCCTGTCCATTAAAATAATTCCTTTCCAACTTATTTAAACTCAGTGTAACAGATTCCCATGACACATCCGAAGATAAATATTCTTTCTCTACACACCTCTCTTACAACATTAAGATTATGCAAATACTGAATTTACTTTTTATCAGTAAAGGCAAAAAGTCCCTCAACATATTTTAATCACAAGCAAAACTTGTGTTACTCTATAATTAATTATATACAAAGATTTAATTAAACCCAGGTTATCTAATCTACAAACTGACCTGTGGCTTCCTTGTCTGGAATTTTAAAAATTGTTTGTGAGAAATTTAATTACTGTCGACCAAATATGGCTACTTCCATTTTCACTGAAGAGATTCTATGACTGACTAAAACTTTAATCTTGCTAGACTTGACTGATAAATTTCTGAACGTAATCCCTTCTTTTTGATTTTAAATATCTCTTGCATAATTATTGGACGGATTCCAATGAACTTCAAGAGTTATTAGATAAGTGCTCTACAGGGTTCCAGCTAATTGGATAAAAATATGCTTGATACACTTAATGGTGGATATGAAATATTTTATTTTAAAAAACCTACTCAACAACATAAGTCATTGTTGTCATCATCATAATTATCATCATTATTTCATACCTACATTCCATGCTAGCATAGGTTGGACAATCTGACAAGATTTAATAGGTTTGGGTACTACATCTTGCTCCAGTGTCAAAGTTTTGGCATGGTTTCTATGACTGGATGCCCATCTTAATACCAAATACTTTACAAAGTGTACTGGGTGTATTTGATTGTGTGCAGTACCAACACCAGTGAAATCCAAGGTAATTTGTAAATGTAAAGAGCCCCTCAGGTGAATGGAAGTAGAGGCTTTCTCAAGGTTGACATATGCCAAGTTGATGAATGCTAATTAGAAGCTTACTTTTAACTAAATATTTCTCCAGCATTACCTCACCAAGAAGAGGTCATCAGCAGTATTTCTTCCTGGTACAAAATCAAACTGCATCTCATCTAGATTCTCTTCCTAATTATTTAAGTCATATTTAATACTCTAACAAATTCTGCCAACTGACTACCTCCTTCGACAAACCCTTTTTTTTTAAAGGAAGAAGACATTTGATTTCTGTGATAATAAATGACTTATACAAGACCAGACATGTACAATATGAGACATTCCAAAATAGAATTATGTATAGTAAGGACTGTTTCTAGTTCAATAAGAAAGCCTTTACATGGAAGTCCCATGATAAACACACCAGATAACATTGTCAGAACTGTAAGAAGAACATTCACACATGCAATCATATGCAAAACTACCATACAAAACAAAAAATTCAAAATAATGCTTAAAAATAAGATTTACATAGATGGGTTTAAAGGGTTACATAGTATTAAATTGTTTTAAAATTATGAAATTATTTTTTGACAGTAATTATATCAATATTGCTTATTCATCAAAAAATAAAATACTTCCAACTTACCTTTAACATTTTCAAAGCCAAGCACAATGTCTTTCATGTCACCATTTTTATCAGGAACTATAATTTTTGATATAATAGCTCCAAAAGTCAATATTTCAACTTCAGCAGATCGAGAAGCATTCTTCAATGTTATTCTAAAATGGAAATAAAGATAAAACTATTTTAGCTATTTTGTTTTGAATTTCATAAAAGGATAGATAAAATATAATTATAAGATTTGAAAAGTGCCTGGCGATAATCCCTGAAGTTATGTTAGGATAATATATTGCATTTATCTTCAGAAAACAACAAAAAGTTATATACAAGAGTTAATAGGCTACAAGGGATTTAAGATGGCAATGAAAAACAAATATCCCAGACAGAAAGACAGTTGACCTGATATTTGTAATTTTGTGGTAATGGAAAGGAAAGCAAACTTAAATACTTTCCATAGGATATTCTGCACTATAGACACTATTAATTTTTAAAAAATTTAAACTGGAGAAAATAGTTCAATATAATTGAAAGAAATTATAAATTGTAAATGATTCAAATTAGCTAGATTATCTAACTTCAAAATTTGGAGGTCGAAACTAAGTAGTAAACTTGGAGACAGTCTTGTAAAATATTGCCATATGTTAAGAAAAAGTGTATGTTTATAAACAGTGTAGGAAAAAGTATATGTTTATAAACAGAGTAGAAAAGTATACATTTTTAAACAAAGTAGAAAATGTGAATATAAAGTATACCACATTCTGAATCTTTATCAGATGTACAATTGCTCTGTTCTTAATGTAATTCTGATGATATAGACAAAAGCAAAGATTCAGGCTTTCACTGAAAAAAAATTTGAAGTGCAGGCATGGCTGTGGTAAGTAGTTTGTTTCGCAATCACATGGTTCTGGGTTCAATTCTACTGTATGGCATCTTGGGAAAGTGTTTTCCACTATAGCCCTGGGTTGATCAAAGCCTTATCAGTGGATTTGGTAGGTGAATAGGTGGAAAGTGAAAGAAGCCCATTATGTGTGTGTGTGTATGTGTGCATACGTGTGTTTGTGTCTCTTTGCCTTGACATCATGTGATAGCTGTATATAAGAAATGTCAGTCCTTTCCAATATTTTGCACTGTCATATAAGAAGTGTCAGTCATTTCCAATATTTTGCAAGAACTGTTTGGCCATGGCGAAATATAATACCTTGTGAGGATTCATGACAGGAAGGGCATCCCCCTGCAGAAAATCTGCCTCAAAAAACTTCATTGGGCCCATGCAAGCATGGAAAAGTAGACATTAAAAAAACGTTGATGATGGAGTGTAACACAGCCGTATTTTCTCTGGTGATCCAATCATGAGATGTAACTGTGAAACACCTTATAAAACAACCTCTCCAGATGAACCCCGCAAAAAATGTTTTCAAAGTGATTGGTGTCAGTGCTTTTTTTTTATTTTTTAGATCAAATAAGAATTGTGAGTTTCCTGAGAGATGTAGACTTCATCAGTGACATATGAGTTGCACTGAAGTAAACAGAAGTAACAGAAAGGATCTAGTGCTTCATTGACTAAAGCTTTATAACATTGATACCAGTTGCTACTAACAAGAAAAAGAAGAATGCAAAATGAAACACTAAAAAAAAGGTCAAAATTATGAACGTTTGTTTTCCCTTTGTTCAAGATGGCAGCATGAAATCACAGAGTAGTTCTAGAGAAATGATAACTGAAAATTGTAAGACTGTTTAGGTGGAAGAATTTTCTTAATTAATGAATGTTCAGTCTCTCACATGATATAAAGTTAAGTTTTCATAAAGAGAACTGACACTAAACTCCTCTTAGCTTGTCTATACAACTAAAAAAAGAAAATGGTTTCTAGAGAAATAGCTTTACATGTTTAATCAAACTGCAGATATTAAGTAAAACTTAATAAGGAAATAATCAAACACTAATTTTGACTTTATAGTTGCTTTTTTTTCTTTTTGCATTAAGTTTATTCTTTTATTAATCCTAGCTTAGTTATTAATTAATACTGGTTAAATTATAATTTTTTTCATGTTATGTTGTACCATTTACTCTCTTCTTCCTATCTAGCCAAGCAAAATATGACCAATATGAAAAACAGTGTTTAGTAGAGAAACACATTTAAATCTTATTAATTTTTTATTAATTTCATAATGGGATCTTTTTTCTCTCTCTCTTTCATTTAACGAAATTAATGTAGCCACTACATTTAAGTATAAGTGGGGGCTGTGTAGGGAGCTGAAAAAAGAATAGTGAACTAGATCTTAGAAATGGTGTGAAGCTGGAAAGTGCTGAATGGAGAAGGTGGATCAGATATAACAAGTGTCAAGAGTGAGATGTGTATGGGAGAACATCCAAAAATGGAATAGCATGCTAATGAGCAAGGGAGTCTCACTGAAACTGATGGGCAAAGTGTATGCCACATGTGTAAGAAATGTTATGACATATGAGAATAATACATGAGTAATAAGCATGTAGAATCAGAGACAACTGGAAAGAATGGAAATGGTTCGGTGGAAGAGTAGAGTATTACTGAGGGAAGAAGACAAACAAAAATTGCAGAGAAAGAAGGGAATAGAACCAGTGATGGATGTTGCAAAGAGAAATAGAATGAAATGGTTGGGACATACACTGAGGAAACTTGAAAATAACTGGGAAGAGTGATTGAAATCAATGTGAAAAAAAGTAGAGGAAGGGGAAGACAGAGAAAGACATGGTAAAAAAAATGAAGGTGGCAGAAATGAGGGCAAGGGGTGGTTGAAAGAGAATACAGAGGATAGAGTAAAATGGAGAAGACTGCCATAGAGTTTATGGTGCTAACCTACTACTTTAGCAGGGAAAATCGTTTTACATTGTTGTGTAGTTGCCTCTAAATTATAGTTAATCTATATGGTCATGAGAAATAATATTATGGGTTTTTTTTATTAAGGAAACCTTCTTAAAACTGATTCAGATCAATGTGTATAGTTTTTAGTTGAGAGTTTAGTAATATTTGAGATGTAGTTTAATAATAACTTTGGCCTAATAAAATGGTTTCAGTTTACTTATGTTCAAGCTTTTAAATCACAATCAAGTCGGCATCAGAAACAAAGTACTAGCTAATTAATGTTTTTGAGTGCAAATTGTGCTTTGATCATCTTAGAGAAACAGTAGAATCTGGGAAAATTGTTGATATTCTGTGTCAACTAATAGTAATACAAATAAGTTACAAATAAGTTTGCAAAATGGAACAGATCATTTTATCCATCTAGGAATGACCAAGTACCAGTGATATGTTAGTGTTGAATGGATTAACTACATCAATTATGTCAAGAAAAGAGCCCATGGTCTAAAAAATGAAATCCTTACTTCAACAACATTTAGAAAATTATCAAAAACAAGATGTATCACAGTATCTCCGTTGACATCTCAGGTTAGAAGTAAAATCACATAGAGATAGAATTCAGCTTGTTGTGTCTCTAAAGTTAATAAAATAAAATCAGTAAGATACTAGGGTACAATCCAATTCATTTCTTTTCAATACAAAAGGTTTTCATGCCAGTTGTGAAAAAAATCATTATTTTTGCATTGTGAAGAAAACTGAATATCTTTAATAAGCATACTAAAACTTTAATTAATATTAATTACCTTTGTAAAGAGAAAGAAGACAGAGGATTTGTCATAACAAGTTTATCATTCTGAGGATAGAGAAATTATAAAAATTCAGAGGATTAACAAATAATTAACTCAATGAGAAGTTTGTTACAGTGTGTTTGCTATTTGAAATTGGAGGGTATTTAGTACTAATGATATCACAAGACTCTCTTGAATCTCTTGAAGTAATCTGCGTTAATATTTATGCAATATTAGGTTAGTGGGATGAACAAGTTTAGAACAGAACTTCAAACAAAATGTCATGCTGTATTTAGTTGTACTGCTTTTTGTTCCTAAATTCAAATCCCATCAGGCCAATATTGCTTTTCAATGTTCTGGTGTTGGTAAAATAAATACCAGCCAAATACTGAGGTAAGTTTAATTGACTGCACTCTCCCAGCAAAATTTGCAACTGTGTTAGAAATCAATATTTATTCAACATTAACATTATTATTGCTTGAAAATCTTCTAGAACTGGTATACTTCTAATTTTCTTCTTTTTTTTAATGGCTGAGTCAAAGAGCAGAAAGCATTCAAATATTTATTCATTTTTCTATTTATTCATACAACAAAACGGATATTAAAAAGAAGAAGCTCTAGAAATTACTTTTTAGTAATTTTTTATTGTTTTAATGACTGCTCAAATTCAAAAATAACTACAATAAATTTTCATATAAATTATTATTTAAACTATTCCTTTATTAGAATTTCTTGATTGAAGTTAAACCATTATTGAATCATGGACATTATAGCTGTGGATGGCAGGATCAGAAGAGCTTTATGTTTTAAGTTCAAATCCCACCCAGACTGGCTTTAGTTTTTATCCTTATTATATATTCCTATTAACCAGGTATTGGGCACCAATGTGATTGACCATACTCTTGAATGCAGTGCCTCAATATATCCACAGTCCAATAACTGAAATCAGTGAAGGAAGAAAAGAACTAATCTAAAGCAATTTAGACATGTTGGAAGTCATTCAAATGAGATGCTTTCATCAAATACTCAGAGTATCACAGTTTATTACATTCAATGAAACTTTTTTTCTGAATTTAATCAGAAACCTTGTTTGCACTAGCATGACCATGGACCATGTTAATCAAATGCATCATTCAAATCTATCATACACATTACTTATATGTTATGTTTCTAGCCACAAGAATGAGAAGTATACAACAGATGAAAATTATCTGTAGAAACTAAACAAATATTCATGTTGACAGCAAGTGTTAAAAAAAATGCACTTGTGCTGAATATATTATCACATCAGCTAAAATTAGTGAAAGTTTAAAAGAAATATTCCAGAGAGGTGTAAATGTGCTGGAAGTCTTTCGAACAGGATGCTTTTATCAAATCCTCAAATATGAAAAGAGATTATCTATTGGTGATGGTCACATAAGGTGGGGAATGTAGATAAGAGAGACAACCCAAAGATCACTCTTTGTTTAAATAATTCATAAAGATGAAATGATGCATAATTTATTACCTCAATTTTGGGGATGATACTAAAAAGAAGTAAAATACATATAGGGTGCCAAGATGCAGAAAAACTGAAAATGAAGAAATGCAAATAAGAACAATAATAATAATAATAATAATAAATAAATAAATAAATAATAATAATAATAATAATAATAATAATAATAATAATAATAATAATAATAATAATAATAATAATTTCTAACTTTTGGCAGATAATCAAGAAATTTGGAGATGGGTGTAGTCAATTTAATCAGCTCTATTATTTGGCTGGTACTTGTTTTATTGACCCAAGAATAATAAAAGCAAAGTTAACTTTGATGGGATTTAAATTCTATGTATGTAAAAGAATGTAAACAAATACTGCAAGACACACACACCAGCACTTTACCATGTGATTACTTAGATAATAATAATAATAATAATAATAATGACGACAACGACAATAATAATAATTCTTTCAACTAGAGGCACAAGGCTTGAAATATTTTAGGGAGGGGTTAGTCAATTACACCAATGCCCCTGTGCTGAACTGGTACTTAAGTTATTGATCCCAAAAGAATTAAAAGCAAAATTGACCTTGTGGAATTTGAACTCAGAATGTAATGAAGCAGAAAAAATACTGCAAGACGTTTTTTCTGATGACGGTGGTTGGTACAAGGAAGGGCATTCAACTGCAAAAACCACACTAAAATAGACAATGGAGCCTAGTGTCATTCCTGGTCTTACCAGCTCCTGTCAAACAGTCCAACCCATACCAGCATGTACAACAGACCTATGGCGATGATGATCATAATGGTGATGATGATCATAATGGTGATGATGATGATGATTTCTCCTATAGACATAAGACAACAGATATAAGTGCAATAAAATGTTAGATTTAAGAGAACCTAAATTGTTTAAGGTAGTTCAAAGTCATAAACTTCACTCAAAAAGACAAAAAAGATATTAAAAGTGAAAATGCCAAAAGAATTCTCAAAAATTAAATGACTATATTTTTAAAGGAAATTCGCTTTTGCTATCAATATTTTTGTAATAAGATAAGCTATTCCAACTAGGAAAGAAAATTGTAGATTTCATCTGTCAAGACTTTATTTACTATACCATATGCATGTTTTTTTACCCTGCTCAATTTGTGAACATGAAGAATCATTTTACTTAAAGAAAAATATCAACTACAAACAAATGGATTTTATTCATTATTCACCCTGTAAGATACAGTATCACAATGTCATATTAATTACCAAAGGGCCTCAAACTTCTACCCATATATCAGATACCTAATATAGTTGTTTAACCCTTTAGCATTCTGACTATGTCAAATGTTCTGTTTATTTATTGACATTGTTTTGAATTAATCATGCATTAACTTGTAGATTTGAGATTTTGATGGTGTGGTTGTTTATTTTTAGAATGACATTATTTGGTAGGTGTGAGAGGCTAGATCTGGCCAGTTGGAACATAAGTAGAATATTTTGGCTAGATATGGCCTGTTTAAATCTGTAAATATTTGAGATGAATTATTGTTATTAAGGTTATAATTTTTTTGACTATTGACCTCATGATTAGAGATGCGCTATAGTTTAATATTGATATCTACACTAAATTTCAATCAGCTTGATCTCTGGTTACCATCAGGTACCTTATTCTTGGATGTGTGTGTCAATGGCATAGTGGACAATACTGTTACTATTCTAGTTTAAAAATAAAAGCTCCTTGTTCAAATCTAGTTAGGCACTATGCACATATGTAAGAATAAAACATCTAAGTAGTGACAATTGGAAATCAAATCAACTGAAACATAGTGCAGATGACAAAAGCAAAAAATTTTTACATTGCCAAGGAAGTTAATAGAAAAATTATAATATCTAATTACAGTTTTTTAAATCTGCCAACTGACTGTAATCATGAAATAACTTAGAAAAACTCCTGAAAACTTTCAGTCATATTCCTAGGTTCTCTGGGCCTAACTAGTTATATGCTAATGAGGAAGTCTAATGCACCATTTTCCATACATATTTTTTCTCCTTAAACTTCTTTTCTCTTGACTAGATATAACAAAACTTCATAAAATAACCATTTCCCTGTATTCTTTGGTATTTTTAATATTTGGCATTTAACAATGTAAGGTTTAACCTAACTTCTTTAAAAGCACACCTCTTACTAGTCAAAGCTTATAGCCTGTTTAAAATATAAGTATATTTTGAAATGGTTCCCTTCTATTTTTTCCATTTATGAATAAAGCTTGAATGAAGTGATTGGAAGATAAAATGGCATTTGTAGCACATGCATTTTCAAGTCATTAGCATTATAAATGCAGTGAAATAGCTAATACTGAGAACAAATCTAGGTCATGAATTTAGATTACACAGAGTGATTCTTTACACACTATAGCATTTGCCTTTTGACCAAATTTCCAATAAAATGCTAAATTAATTTTGTTTCCAGCCAAGGAAGTCGGAGGTAAAAAAAGAAATTTTCTGAATACAATATCTTCCAAATGTATCATTTATTCTAGTACCAGTAACAATTGCTAAAGATGTCTCCAGAAGTTCATAACAAATGAGATTGTTCTGAGTCATCTCTTTGCTATAATTAACTGTAAATAGAATAGTAGATAAGAATGACTGATTAAAGATTTCATTTCGAAACTATTGATTGACATTTGTTGTTATCCAGTTTATATAAAAATGAAATAAAGCTGAAATAACTTTTCCCTGATTGTTCACTTCGGTAAAAAAAAGTATGGAAATGATACACTCATTATATAATTAATTTTCTTTAAATCATTTGAGGCCAAAGAAGTAGTAGGGACAAAAGGCAGAGTGAAGAGGTAGCACACTTCTGAACTGGAGGTTGGTGTTCATGAGCAACACCATATCAATCAGTTGGATGGTGAATGTTTGGACGGTGCTGTGGTAAGTAGTTACCCACATCAAACTAGTATTCAGAATTCAATTACTCTGGCCTGATATTATGTCTATGTACATTACAAATGGAGAGAATGGCATTGAGGAGTAGCTAGGAAGCAGTGCTACTAAAAGAAAAGGAGCAATAATTCAAAAAGTGTGAGAAGCACTAGTCTAGAAAGTGATACAGCAAAGATGATGAAGAGAGGAAAAAAGCGTATAAATCAAGTGGATATGAGTTGGGTGGTACATTTTGTTAATTCAAAGGATCAAAGTCATTATGGTGCATTAGTCATTGTACCAGGTTGGTAAATGAGAGCTTGCATATCAGTTGGGTGGTGATTTTTGGATTGCTGTGAACAAATTTCAAAACTGGAGAAAACTGATAAGAATTTTTCTAGGTTTGAAACATCTAAGTCTATGGGATGTAGTCTTGACAATTTTACAGATGCAAGATTGCCTAAAGGGTAACAGAGGCTTAATAAGTAGGAAGGCAGACAAACCACAAATTCCTTCAGGTAGATGGTCCTGCTCGATCTGTAGAAAAGGTATAGGTAGAAACTCTATAAGATGTACCCAGTGTAAGCTATGGACACATAAGAGGTGCAGCAATATCAAAAGAAGGCAAACTGGGAAGATACTTTTTGTGTGTGGCAAATGCTCAGAAGCAATAAACACTGAAAATGTTCAGACAATAGCTTCCGTCACATTCCAGGGGAAAAAACTATAAGTAGTTGATAGCTTTCATTACCTAGGTGACCAAGTCAGTAGTGGGGGTGGGTGTTCTGAAACTGTAGCTGCTAGAATAAGAATAGCTTGGGCAAAGTTCAGAGAGCTCCTACCGCTGCTGGTGACAAAAGGCCTCTCGCTCAGAGTAAAAGGTAGACTATATGACACATGTGTGCAAACAGCCATGCTACATGGCAGTGAAACATGGACTGTGACTGCAGAGGACATGCATAAGCTTGCAAACAATGAAGCCAGTATGTTCCGCTGGATGTGTAATGTCAGTGTGCATACACGACAGAGTGTAAGTGCCCTGAGAGAAAAGTTGGGCTTAAGAAGCATCAGATGTGGTGTGCAAGAGAGTCGACTGCACTGGTAGTCAAGTGTTGCATATGGATGAGGACAGCTGAGTGAAAAAGTGTCATACCCTAGCAGTAGAGGGAACCTGTGGAAGAGGTAGACCCAGGATGAAGTGGTGAAGCATGACCTTTGACAAGTGACCAAGACCTTTGGAGATATGCTGTGCTTGAGAAGACCTGGCAAGCCAAATGAGACCGTAATCGTGGCCTATGCCAGTGTAGCGTAACCAGCCCATTTAAGAGTACCCTTCAATCATTGGGCAATAAACTGCGCTTGCAAAGACCTGTTGAGGCAAGTGAAATCATTGTTGTGTCTGATGACAGTACTGCCTAATTGGCACCAATGCCAGTGGCACATTAAAAGCACTATTCGAGCAATATCATTACCAATGTCATCTGACTGGCTCTGGTGCCGGTGGCACACAAAAAGCACCATTCAAGTGTGATCATAGCCAGTGTCACCTGACTGGCTCCTGTGCTGGTGGCATGCAAAAAACACCATTCAAGCATGGTTGTTGCCAGTGCCGCCTGACTGGCTCCTGTGCCGGTGGCACGTAAAATGCACCATTTGAGTGTGGTCAATGCCAGTACCACCTGACTAGCCTTCATGCCAGTGGCACGTAAAAAGCACCCACTACACCCTCGGAATGGTTGGCATTATGAAGGGCATCCAGCTGTAGAAACTTCGCCAGATCAGATTGGAGCCTGGTGCAGTCTTCTGGCTCACCAGCTCTCAGTCCAACCCATGCCAGCATGGAAAGTGGATGTTAAACGATGATGATGATGATGATGATGACACTAATCTGAAATGACTGGTCATGTGACCTGTCATTTGAGTGTGGAACATTGGTTAACTCTTGTACTTTGATTGGTCAAGTATATCATGGCATTGGATTGAGGATTCAATCATATTGCTTGTAACACATTCTAAAATAACTAACCTCAATCTATGCTGGAGCCTACCACTACATATATATTGAGTCTGTGGAATGAAAACGAGGCTCTAGAATGAAAATGAAGCTCTGGAATGAAAACGAGGCACTGGATTGAAAACGAGGCTCTGGAATGAAAACGAGGCTCTGGATTGAAAACGAGGCTCTGGAGTGAAAACGAGGCTCTGGAATGAAAACGAGGCTCTGGAATGAAAACGGGGCTCTGGATTGAAAACGAGGCTCTGGATTGAAAACGAGGCTCTGGATTGAAAACGAGGCTCTGGAATGAAAACGAGCCTTGTTTTCAATCCTGAACCTCGTTTTCATTCCAGAGCCTCGTTTTCATTCCAGAGCCTCGTTTTCATTCCAGAGCTCCGTTTTCATTCCAGAGCCTCGTTTTCAATCCAGAGTCTCGTTTCTGGTGACAATACCTAGCATGTTCCTGTTCCACAGTAAAATATATCCTTTAGCAACACTGCCAGACAAAGATGACTTTATGTAGCAAGCTAAGAAATTTTAATTCAAATTAAGATATTTTTCTTCACCATTAAAATTCATCAAAACTTTCTATCCTACTACATTAAATATGTTATCATTAACTTTTATCATTTGATTTTTAGGCAGAGCATGTCTCCAGATATTTTTGTTAGGTCTCCTTTTCTTAAAAGAACAAAGTTTAACTATTAAGAAAGAACAAGAAAGACAAAGCATTTTTAGGTGATGGAGAATGGAGAACTGGCACATTTAGGTTTTCCTCAGTGTAGTTTAAACCAAGAATTGAGACCAAAACTTGTCAAGAGAATACCAGTAATAAAAACTGCAAGTGATAAAGAAATATATATGAGGATTAGCAACAATCGCAGTAGCTATGGCAGAAATGGTATCAGTTTTGCAATATTTCGCAATCTACACTATTGATACCTCCCTGCCACCGAAAAAAAAAAGAAAAAACTTTAATAACAATAATACTAACTTTATCATGTTAAAAATGATATTTTATTTAAGGCAAGTATTAAAACATTTGCCTCATGATGGAAGTAAATTGATCTCATAAGATTTTGGTGAACTTTACACCAAAATGACGATAGACATTATATTTACATCTAGACAGTAGTTAAAGAAAATGGTTTTGGACAACTTTGCACTAACTTAATGATAAACATTATATATATATTTATGTAGTAACTAAAAAAATGCGGTATAAAACAATATCAATATTTAAAAGAATTTGAAGTACAAATCTGCTCTAAATTTTCCATTTACCATTTATGGACATATAACCACAATCATAAATTATTATGTTTTACTTGTTCCAGTCACTGGACTGCAGTCACACTAGTCCTTGGAGGGTTTTAGTCAAACAATTCAACCTCAGTACTTATTTTTAAAGTCTGGTACTTAGCCTATTCGTCGTAGCAAGAATGGATGACGATAGCTGTGTGAAAAAGTGCCACAGCCTAGCAGTTGAGGGTACCTGTGGAAGAAATAGACCCAGGAAGACCTGGGATAAGGTGGTGAAGCACGACCTTCGAACATTAGGCCTCACCGAGGCAATGACTAGTGACTGAGACCTGTGGAAACATGCTGTGTGTGAGAAGACCCGGCTAGACAAGTGAGACCATAACCTGTGACCTTTACCAGGGGTGTGGCCAGCCCACTTGTGTGTACCTTTCTTTCTTTGAACACAAAACTCTGCTTGCGAAGATCTGTTGAGGCAAGTGAAATCGAAATCGAAATTGAACCAAATATGATGACTGGCACTCATACCAACCTTCCCTCATTGGACACTAAACTCAGCTTGCAAAGACCTGTTGGGGCAAGTGAGATCAAAACTGAACCAAATTTGATGGCTGGCACCCGTGGAGCGCTAACAACACCATCCGAGCGGGATCACTGCCAGAGCAGCGGTGGCAAGTAAAAAGCACCATTTGAGCGTGATTGTTTCTAGCTTTGCCTTACTGACACTTGTGCCAGAAGCATGTGAACAAAACATTGGACTGACTCCTGTGCAGGTGGCACATAAAAACACTATTTGAGCGTGGTCATTGCTAGTACCGCTGGACTGGCCCTCATGCCAGTGGCACATAAAAAGCACCCACTACACTTTTGGAGTGGTTGGCATTAGGAAGGGCATCCAGCTGTAGAAACTCTGCCAAATCAGAACTTAAACAATTTCTAAAGAACTTAAACAATTTCTGTATCATAGGTGTGTAGTCATTACTCATTCTACTATGTACAATCCTCGTGGAAATGCTCAATGTGAAAGGTATAATGGAGTAATATGGAATTCCTTTAAATTGGCCTTATGTAGCAGAAATTTACCAGTTTCCCTAATGTGTCCGTTAGAGATTTAGCTCCTACTGGCAAAACGACTGAGGAGTATCAGTCAAGTAAGGATCAAACTGATGTTGCTGACACTGATCCTACTCAAGTGCATGAACACCATGGTGGTTTTTTCAGATACCATGACTGAATCTGTCCTACCTACACCAGCTCAAGGACCAGAACCTCAAACTACTTTGTACTGGCGTTCATGTAGAACAAAAAAAGTTCCTGATAGGTTAGATTTATGATCGATGATGTGTTACGTTTATGAAATGCCTCATTATTATGCTGTTGTGATTGGCTCATGGTTATGTTTGTATTTTGCATTTTGTTGGTTAATTGTTCTTTTTTTTGTTTAGTGGGGAAAAATGTGATTTTAGTTTTGATCACGTTACTTTGATTGTCTTGATTGCTGTTATTTGCCTGCAGTGCAATTGCACAGAGTTCTGTTTACGGTACAACGTGTTCAGTGTTAGTTTTTAGTTAGTTGAGACTAGTAACTTGCTGCATAAAACTGTTACTGCATTAAAGTTTAGTTTTGCTTACAATTTAACAATCTTTGTTGTATTGTAGATTACTGTATTTTTAGTTGATTAAAACCTTTTAAATTTGGAGATTCCAGTTTGGGTTTATTCTGTGCTCTGTCAGCAAAAGATCTCTGTTCTTACCTCCATATAAAGGAGGTGGATCTTAATGTTTATATTAAGATAAGAAAATTGCAGCATTAGTAGAACACAAACAAGATTCTTCAAAGAAATCAGCATCTCATCTACTCATTCACTGTCATTTTCATCTGGGTAACAACCATTGTAATTTTTATTTACTGGCTTTTAATATATATCAGACATGTTACCCATATCTGAAATATATGTATATAATAATTGACAATTGGGACATTTATGCCATTCTCAAAGATATCTATGGTATAAGTACAATAAACAACTTGTAAAAAATGTTGACTTGCTGGGTACTGAACTCACTATAATATGCTTGCTGTACCTACTTGAAATATTGTCCTTTGTAGCAATCTGTTGCATTCAAATTGGAAAGAAATTCATAAAAAATACTGAATCATACAACAGAATCTAAATCCAAAATGTTCTTAATAATGGGTTAAAATATATCGTAATAGATTAACAACATTCAATGTTTATATAGGACAATTTTTCCCAAGTGCAAACATTTAATATATTCGCAGTAGTTTATTGGTAAAATATTCCAAAAAAAAAATAATAGTATATGATACTTTTATTGAGAAATATATCTTTCTAAAAACAAGCAGTAAAATACAATCAATATTTTTCTTCACAATGTGGTAAAGAGCAGACAGGAAAAATAATGTATTATAAGCCTATATTCTAAGTTAATATTCCATAGGGGCTTGCTCATCCTTCTAAGGGCAGTAAAATGAGTACTAGTTATATAGGTTCATTAATTCTATCACATACTGCTCCAATATGCCAACTGAAGGGGTGTATTAAAATATAAATATCAATATTTCTTGGTAATCAGGTCTAACAGCACAAATACACTTCCACATTGAGTGGAAGAAGTCAGTCAGTTTTAAATATTTTATGCTATTCTTTGTCTGAGAAATAAGATAGTGAGTGAGTGAGTGAGTGAGTGTGTGTGTGTGTGTGTGTGTGTGTGTGTGTGTGTGTGTGTGTGTGTGTGTACTACATTCCTGCACTCTCTCATGGCCATCTTTATCTCCCTTCTCGCTACTCTTACCCACCCTCACATAATGTGGGGTAGTCATGTCTCCTTTAAAGTAAAGCACCTGTGCTTGTCCTACTAAACATACCATACTTTACCCAGCCCCCTCTCTCTCAACTAAATCTTTTTCCTATTTCTTGCAAGATACTTGGCAACCTCACTAGTGCTGGTCTCATAAAAAACAAAAAAAAAAAAGCCAGTACACACTGTAAAGTCGTCAGTGTAAAGAAGAGCATCCAGCTGTAGAAACCATACCAAAGACAAAATGGAGAGGGGTAACACAGCTCTGCAGCGCATCAGGCCCTGTCAAACTGTCTAGCGCACCCTAATAAGGAAAATAGGCATTAAATGATGATGACAATGATGATGATGATTAAAACTAAGAGGATGGATTTAAACTAAATCATCATATTCAAATTTCAAAGCCACAATAAACCAAAATGAACAAGATTACAGATAAATATAGGCGTTGTCATTAATGTAAAAAATTCCAATCTCTACATTGATAAATTTTTAAATAGCTTCTCTGTTATATATAATGCAAAAAGAAAAAAAAAGAAAAAGAAAAACAACAGGATGCCAAAATTTGGAGGTTGGTTTTGGTAAATTAATAAGCAGAGCTGGAACTATAGACTGACTAATATATTATCTTAATGCTACTTGTTCAACTGATAAAAAATATTGATAGAAGTTTTTATTTTTGTTTATTTATTTATTTTTTTAGTTAATATTATTACATTACTAAACACTATGTTTTTGGATTCACTTATATCATAATTTTAATAGTAACAACTATTCTTTCAGCAATTTCAGTTATAATTCATGATATAACCAGTGGTGGTGGTGGTGGTAGTGGTGGGATTGGACCTGTATGATATGAAAATATTTTGAGTGGAAAGTATTGTCCCAGGATAAAATTTATTCCATTTTATTCATAAGTTTTAAGTTAAATTTACTTTCATCAACTTTACAATTATCCTACAGTAAAGAATAGTAAGATGGAAAGTGTAGGTGTTAAAGGAAACATGTCAATGTTTTTTTTTTTCATACCATAGAGATAGTGCTAACTACATATGAGGAGAACAGAAGAACAGAGTTCTATGTGGCATATATCCATAAGTTACTTTTTTTTTCTTTTATCTAAGACTTTTATTTGAAGATCCAGCAGTCTGCTTCAACTTATCGCAGTTTTGATAGTGTTAAATAGCTAAGAGACATATCTCTTCTTTGATAAGAGATACAAAGGAGGATTTTAGCGCACCACTCATTACACAATTCCAACTCTACTAATAAGAGTTAGTTGTATCTATTCAGATTTATATGTCTATTTTAGAATCACAGTGATAGAGGGTTACAAAATTTTAACCCTACATTTATTAAGCTATGCTGTTTGTTCATCCAGCTACAACACTTGCTGATTTAGTACAAGTAATTTGTTCATATACAATATTTCCATTATTTTCTGCAGTGATATTGGTTCTTTGATTTTGTTAAAATATGTATAAATATGATTAGATTAGCAAAGAGAACTCAAGATCTATACGATATATATATATATATATATATATATATATATATATATATATATATATATATATTGATTTACTTTAGTCTAACTATACAGTGGATAGACACTATTTGAAAATTATACTTGCAGCAGAATATAATTTGAACAGGAAGTAATTTGTGCTATATAGTGGGATGAAACCTAAACCCACATGTTTGTATAACAAACATCAAAATCATTCAATGATACTAGCATCCTATGACATATTTTTTGCTTCTGTCTAGCTAAGAACCACACCACAACTGCCAAAATCTAAGGGTTTATTATTATTATTATTATTGTTATTTTTATTCAAGAGGAAGGAGAACATCAGCCATGACCTTTGTAAGATTTCCCAAACAAGTAGGATTGATATGATTGGTTACTTGTTAAGGTTATCTCTACACATATTCTATAGAAATTAAGGCCAGCACTGATTTTTGTTACAATGTTTTGTATACAAGACATCAGATGTAAACAAACAATGAAATTGAAGATGAAAAATAGGTAATGGGTGTATATGCTATATTTTGGGGTTTTTGCCCCTTCATCAGCACCCATCTAACCTATTAATCATCTTCGAACACATTGCTTAAATAGCGATAGACTGATATTTAACTTAAACTTTTATAATGATTGAAAGAAAATATATGGGAGCGCCATCCATAAAATACAGTAGATGAATGATTGCTGATATAATTAATACAGAGAACAAAACTATTTCAATTAGCTAAAATTACTGCTGTGATAAAGAGAGGAAAACAGGCTCAATGACTAACATTAATGAAATTTAGTCAAGGCAAAAGATTAATAATTCCAAAATTTTGATAAATTAAAATTGGAATTATGCATTAAGAAGAAAGTCTTATTTTGAGGAGTAGTATTACTTTTATCTTTTTCTTTTTTTTTTTTGCAATCACAGTTGCAATTCATTCAAAGATATCTTTGTTGATTTCTTAGCTAAGTTGAATTTGTTAATGTGAATTGCAAAAAAAGGGTTAAATTTTATATAGTGTAAGTATTTATTGAAAGTCATTGTTAGCAGATGCATTAAAGTATAAATTTACTGGTTGAGAAGTGTCACATGTAAAGGTTTGTCACATGCAAATTGTGTCAAATGCAAAGGTTTAAATCTCAATGACTAATTCAAGCTAGCTGTAATTACATACTGTGCAGAGTCATAGCTCACTGCTCTAAGAAAGGAGGCAATTTGCAGCTGCACAGTGCTAGTTTGTATACATACACACCAACTTATACTAAGAGATCTTGTATTAAGATCTTTTAAGCGGGTATGAAAGTGCAACTGGAAAGATTTCCTTTTTTTTTTTAAAGTTTCTGTTCCAAATGTCACATGTGTTTATCATGCTCTTAGCAGCAGGGCTCTCGCCAGTTGTCTGGGGTAAGTTAGGAAAAAGTTGGCATCCTGTTACTCACTAAAGAGAGTTGCCATCATTTTTTCTCTCTATGTAGTGCTTACACACATCTTTTTTTGTGAGATCTTTATGTGGGCTACAAAAGAAATGACAGTGACTACTACTAGCACTTACATATTTAGAACAGCCTCCATAAATTGTTTTTTGAGTTTTGAAAACAATCAATCATTTTTGATGAAAAATTCACAACTACAGTTTTGATTCCCAGTAATATATATTTGAGTTTATATAATTGAGGACATGAACTTCACAGCTTCTATTTTCTCACTTCTGGTCTAATGAGCAGCTGCAAAATATAAGCAGCTAAGAACAATGAACACATTTTTGATGTTTGATACATTATTCCACCTGCATGTGAAACAAAATTATCTTTGTATCATCCCTCACTTATATCCACTTTGAAGCTTTTTTTTTTTTTTTAAATTTATTTTCTCTCATGCACTTCATTTCTGCCTTCAGAGGGAAGAAATGATTTTAAATATTTGTTTTAAACATAAATTTTATAATATACTGGAATGTGTATATTATTTTTCTACAAAATAATTATTTTTCTATAAAAATGGATCCTACAATGTACCATATTGATTCCAATCCATCATCCAAATGCTAATTTAGAATGTTTTTATCTCAGTGTGGTCCTTTGTTGATACAATCTTTAAGAGAGCATGATTCATAATAGTCTTTTTTTATATCCTTGCGTTGTTTACTCTTGAACTAACCATATGTCATTCATAAATTATTTGTCAACCATCCATTAACTGCAGCAGTATTTCAAGCCCACTCCGACTTCGAAATAAAGTGTGCTGTTTCTTTTCAACTCCAATAGATTTCCTAGTATAAGTAAGCTGGGATGTCTTTACAATTGAAAAGATTTGATATTTTTTAAAGTTTTATTCAATCTGTAAGGCAACTAGTCCTCTCTAGTATGTCCAATGATTTTGTTCTACATTTTCTTCAACTTGTGACAACCATCTGTTCACAGCTCTCTCAGAGCTAGCATTGTTCATTGTCAACATATGCCCAAATCCTTGTTGCTGCATCTATGCTATTATATCCTCTCATTCTTCTAATATCCAATTTCTTTCTCAGTCTAACTGCCTTCAGGGTTATATGAGTCGCAAATCACATTAAAATTTTCAGTAAAAGTTTTACTTTCATTACTCAGGTCTTGTTGACATACAACTTTTCATTTATTCATCTATTTGATACAAGGTACCTACAATTTTTTCCAGGCACTATTGTCACCAGTTACAACTCAATCAGAGTCATCTCCAGAGTCGGTACCCATTAGATATCATAAATAAAAGAATTTATCTGCTATCTTTTTCCTTGTTGTTTACTCAAGTCAGCCCTAAATGAGTAGAACTATGATTAAAGATATTACAACCATGGCTGTCCTGCCTTTTTTTTAAAGGATGTAGTGTATCCAGGACTAAGGTGTATTTTATTTTTCTTTAAGCCTGTAACATATAATCTGAGGAAGGTTTGACTGGTGTTTCTTCTACCAGGTTTAGCAACCACATAGAACTCTCTTCATTTTCTTTGTTCTCATCCTTTTCTTTGTTTCATTATCATCAGTTTATATCTGTTTTTCCATGCTGATATAAATTAGACAGGTCTGGTCCCTCACAGTATCTTATCTCATATTGCAGTCCCTTGTCCTCTCTTTTGTGAGTTTCAGCATTCTGAGATCAACATTCTTCATGTCTTCTGAAATCTTCCTCTTATGCAAACTTCTTTCACTTTGGTTGTTCGACTCTTCTTCACCCAGCTGCCATCCTCTGTACACATCCTGTCTGGACTAGTTTAATGACACTATAGCTGGTTCCTCTAATACTTTTTTCTTTCAGTTTACTGCTTAGCTA